>NC_049987.1:22184171-22227822 GCF_000003815.2 Branchiostoma floridae | reverse complement strand
TCTTTTCGTGTTCTTCCTTGTCCTTAGATTCACCTTTCTTTGCAGATTTCTCAGATTCCCTCTCTTTAATGGCCTCTTTCTCATTTTCAGGTTCTTCCACTTTTGTATGTTCTTCCTCCTTCCCAGGATCCCGAGAGTCTGCCTCATTTGCAGACCCTACCACCTTCGTCGATTTTTTCCTCTTTTCAACACTGTTCTTCCTTTGCATGCTGGTCCTCCCTGCATTCTTCTTTGTAGATTCTTCCACCTTCTCAGATACTTTCTCCTTTGCAGGTTCTTCCACTTTTCTAGATTTCTCCTCCTTTGCAGATACTTCCACCTTTGCAGATTGTTTCTCCTTTGCAGATTCTCCCCCTTTTGGAGATATTTCCACCCTTGTAGATACTTCAACCTTTGCAGACACTCCCCCTTTTGCAGTTTGTTCCACTTTTGCACATCCTTCCTCATGATAATTTGCAGATTCTTCCCCATTTGTAGATACCTCCCCTTTTAAAGATGCTTTCTCTTTTGCCGATTCTTCCCCATTTGCAGATTCTTCCCGGTTTTACAGATCCTTCCTCCTTTGCAGATTCTTCCTCTTTCACAGATTCTTCCTCCTTTGCAGATTCTTCCTCCTTTGCAGATTCTTCCTCCTTTGCAGATCCTTCCCCATTTGCAGATTCTTCCCCCTTTGCAAATTCTTCCACCTTTGCAGATCCTTCCCCCTTTGCAAATTCACCTTCTTTGGCAGATTCTGCCTCCTTTGCATATTTTTCCTCTTCTGCAGATTCTTCCACTTTTGTAGATTTTTCCACCTTTGCAGATTCTTTCTTTTCACACATTTTCGAATCAGCAGTTTCTTCTACCCCTGCAGATGCTCCCGCCTGTGCAGATTCTTCCATCTTTGCAGATTCCTCAACTTTTGCAGATTGTACAACTTTTGCGGATTTTTTCCCTTTTGAAGAGCCTTCCTGTTTTGAAAATTCGTCCTCTTTTGCAGATTCTTTCACCTTTGCAGATTGTTCCACATTTGCAGATTCTTCTAACTTTGACACATTTGCAGATTCTTCTAACTTTGCAGATTCTTCCACGTTTTCACAGTCTTCCTCGTCTGCAGTTTCTAGCACCTTTCCATATTCTTTCACCATTCCAGGTTCTTCCACCTTTGTAAATTCTTCATCCTTGGCACATTCTTCCTCCTTTACAGATTCTTCCAATTTTGCAGATTCGCCAGCCTTTGTAGATTCTTCCACCGTTGCAGATTCAGATTCCTCCTCTGTTAAAGATTCTACCACCTTTGCTCCCCCTTTTGAAACTTCTTCATGTTTTGAAAACTCTTCCTTGTTTGCAGAATCCTCCTCCTTTGCACACTTTTCCTTTTTTGTATATTCTGCTTTTTCAGATTCTTCATCCTCCTTTGCAGATTCTTCCTCAGTACAATTTTCCTCTTTTGTAGTTTCTTCCGCCTTTGCAGATTCCTCCTCATTTACTGATTCCTCCCCTTTTTCAGATTTTTCCTCTTCTGTAGATTCCTCTCCTTTTGGAGAATCCTCATTTTTTGGAGAATTATTCTCTTTTGGAGATTCTTTGTCTTCTGGAGATTTTTCCCCTTTAGCAGATTTCGTCTCTTTTGGAGCTTCCTCCAAGTTTACATATTTCTCCTGCATTGCAGATTTCTCCTCTTTTGCAAATTCTTCCACAGTTGGCTCTGCAGACTCTTCCTCTTTTTTACATTCTTCTCCTTTTGCAGATTCATCAACCTCCTTTGCAGAGTCATCTTCTTTTGTAGATTCTTCCTCTTCTGCATAATCTTTCGCCTCTGTAGATTCCTCATTTTTTGTAGATTCTTCCTTTTTTGAAATTTTTGTCACCTTTGCAGATTTTTCCTCTTCTACAGATTCCTCTTCTTTTGATTCCTTGTCCTTTACATCCTCTTCCTCCTTTGTAGATTTCTCCTCCTTTGTACATTCTTCTGCACAATCTTTTGCAGACTTTTGTTCTTCATTTGCTGGTTCTTTATCGCACCATTTACCCATCTCTGTATTTTCTTCCTCCATCTTTGTAGGCTCTTTCTTCTCAGTTTCCTTCTCTTTTTCGAATTCCTCCTCTTTTGAAGGTTCTTTCTCTTTTACAGATTCCTCGTCTTTTGCAGATTCCTCCTCTATTGGAGATTCCTCCTCTCTTGCAGAAATCTTCTCTTTTGTAGTTTCTTTCTCCTTCGCAGATCCCCTTTCTTTTGCAGTTGTCTTCTCCATCCCAGAGTCTTCCTCTGCTACATGTTCTCCCTCCTTTAATGTTCCTTGCTTCGCTTTAACCCCCATCATCATTGTGGCCTGAGAATCTAATGATTTTGGTGGCAACGATTGCTCCATGGCGGTCGATTATGCACTAAAACTAATATAGACTGGCTGGACAAGCGCAATAGGCACCAATAAAATCCACATACAAACAAATGTTTTATAAATAAGGCACAACAATAATATTTCCACTAGTAATATGCACAGAATGCCGTAGATTCCCTACTCGTTGTGTTGGCTGAGCTTGAAGTGATGGGGAGCAAGATGAAGGTAGGAAAGTCCACTATGCCAGTTGAGTCCCTCCAGCACATCCTTTACGCTTTGGTCTTCAGACCCATTTTTGCTATTCCTTCGCGGACAGAAGAAAAGAGAAAGGTTTCCACCTGTGTCGTAACTAGAATTAATTGTGGTTGCAACTTGCATGGTTCATTTTTGGAACTTTCTATTTGGAACTCAATCATAAAATCAGCCCTGGTGGTCGTCTCACAAGGGCATCATCAGTACAAATGGGGGTGTTATTCTGAATGCAAATGAACAAGCCTCCCAACTAAATTTATATGAAACATGTTTTTGGATTGGCTTGGTTTGTACGCAAGTTTATACAATAGAAAGATAGCAGCTCCAAGGTATAGGGATCAATTTATGTTTGATCTTTTTGATACCAAAACCTACATCTAAAATGGCGACATGTAACCCTGGTAAAATAAACAAATAAACAAATAAAATAAATAAACACACCCAAAACAAATAACAATTGGCATCATTGGATTATCTCAAAGCGGGGTTCCGTTTACTGGCGAGTTCTACACGAAGTCCTACCTTGCGATTAATTGTAAACCGAGACAACGTACAAGCGCAGTACATGGCACCCCGCTTTGCATAGAAAATGGCAATAACTTTTCCTGTGGTATTGTCTTACCATAGGAAACCATAAAAACATGATTGACATTTAATGACATTTTCATATTATCATGACGATTTACTGAATTGACATGTTCAACCAGTTTTAGTCCATTCTAGTGATGCTGAAAAAGAGTGATGGATGTCACTCGAAACGTACGGAAGTAAATATCCGTTTTTTATCCAGTTGCAGAGATTGAATATAGTCGAATATAGTTTACCTGGATGTCTAACCTTCATAAACGTAACAACTTTTATGTAAACGTATGTTTCTCAATAGTACAAGAAGTTGGCAAGTTGTTTGACATGGTGAGCAAACAAACCGAATTTAGCTAGTCAAAGCATGACGTAATTCCTACCTCCCTGTTTGGCAGCCAGGGGAGGTATGGTTTGGGTAGCCAGTATAGAACATGCTAAGAGGATAATAAAAAGTATAGAGCTGAGATATAATCAGAAACCCATGAACACATCCATCAGATACCACAAATACTTGATTCTGACTTACAGCAAACAACAAGAAACATTGCACGTTAGTCACAACAAACTAATAACACTCACCTCAGCTCACCGGTCCCATAGCCTCATCGGTCGAAGGGACAGCAATGCCATCAGCACAACTCTTCCACCTCACCTTCTTCTGTCTTCAGCCGAAGTTGCCAGCTAATAGTGACACTAGAACACATGTAATGAATGATCACTCTTGTGTAATTATCAAACAAACTTATTACAAAGACACGGTTTGGCCGAAAAAGGGAAACGTTTAATCACGAAAAACTTTTCCAAAGAAAACACAGCACTACTTACACAACTAATAATAAACTTCATAAACTTCAAAGACTACTTGGTGGAGAAAGGGGGCGGTGGTGGTTGAAAGGACGAGCGCGAGAACCGTGCAGTCCGCTTAGCAACAAGATCTCGAGTGGCGTCAAATCACGTGGTCAGAGTCAAAGTGCAACCGGTCCGCACAAAACAATTAAAGTTTGTGATCAATTAATAACATTTACAAGGTGAAATTTTTCTCAAATGATAAAATAGATGGTCTTTTTAATCAGCTAAAAGATCATTGAAGTTGCTAACCTCAACTCGCATTATTTGGCCGAGTATTTCTAACACCTGCATGTCTGAAATGTGCGTACCTTAGGGTTACTACTGCTGCATACTTTCTTTCATGTTACATCCTGGATACTAGTGTGGTCATTAATTGTGTAAATTACCTAAAATGGTATATATCAGTGATGTGTCTCCGACAGTCGTTTAGTAAGGAGCCACCGAGCGTCACCACAATCTGTCATTAAAAAAGGAACACCCGTAGAAAAACATGCATATCATATCATATCAACCACACTATCCTTTACTGCGTTCCAATAAAACAATTAAAGTTATCATCTTGTTGAAATACAATTATGCACACATTGTTGAAAACGTCAGCCATTGATGTTCCTCCTTTTCCATTATTCAATGGGATTGCATATGATAAACATCTCGTTACAGTTTCGAATTCTCTAGTTTCTCGTCACAGACAGAAGAAAAGAGACAACTTATGATTGATTTGGATTGAAAATCTAACTGATTTAGGAGCCAATAATCAGAAACTTGAATTCTTATGGCCTACTGCTTATTTTGAGGTAAAAACTGCCTTAGTGTATGATTTTCTTGATACCGAATTAAGCTTACACATCCAGAAGCAAATAACCATAGCAACTGGTGTCGTGACTTTTAGCTTTAAAAAATCTAGGTAATAAAACAGTACCGTCAAGAGTCAGACGAATGAACCATATCGTAAATACGTCTTGAAGAATAAACAGGATGAAAAATAGGATGTAAATAGTGTTACAATAGTGTGTACATTATAATCAGTTGACAAGCTGAGTAAATAACCCGGTTTAATAGTCGGAGCCCTATGATGATGAATGATGAATGATGAGCCCTATGTTTAGGGTCGGTGCTGTAAAGAGCAACATGCCAAGATAATTCTAAGAGGTCTGAACTTGGGATTTCAACAGAACAACACACACCCAACAAATTGCAAGCACAACTGACTTACATCTAGATCACTTATAAAGCAAACAATCAACACCACTCACTACAGACTACCAACACCAGAATGTAATTAACTTTTCAATGCCAAACGATAGTAGCTATAGTTTGTGAGTAAGTATATTGTTTCTCTTCATCTGGAAGATAATCATAGAGCTCAGCAGGATATAATTCGGCCGCGTATTTTAGCGCCTGTATATCGGAAGTGTTTATACCTCTGATCCTGCACATTTTTCTTGGTACATCTTTTACACTCTCTTTCTTTTGACTCGCAAATCATGGGCAATAAACGGACTCGAATCATGTAGCAGCTCCCACTATTATGTATTTTGTACCATGTATGTAAATTGTGTATACAGACATAGATTTATAAGACTCATTAGGACTTACAACGATGTAAACTGTATCTCGGTTATATACTTGTCTGACCATTGCCTCTTCCCTCATTGCCTCAATAAAAAGCGGCCTGCAGGACGACCTGAGCTTTCATGAATAAACAAAGGTTCAAACAAACAATAAGCAAGATTCTGGTAGTTGATTTGACTTTATATCCTGTATATTGGTACTACATGCATCATGAATTGTGTAAATTACCTGGTATGGTATGTATCAGTGACGTGTCTCAAAAAGCCGTTGAGTAGGGAGCCTCAGAGTATTAGCACAATCTGTTCTGGAAAAAAAGGAACCCAACAGCATATAAAAACTTTTAAGATACCTCGTAACATTTTATCATATGTCAGTTATACTGTTCTTAACTAAGTCCATATATACAGAACACATACTAGTATTGTAAACAAATTGAGATATTCATCTTCTATCAATTCCAATGACGGCCCGCCTCAGCAAACACTGACATGCGGCGAAGATGATGAAGGAGAAGATCTTTATTGCGTGACAATGAAATATCATTCAGGTGTTATATTATGAACATGTTATAGTTTTTGGCAAATAATAAGAACCTAAAGCAAAGAAATATATTTTTCTACAATTCTGCAATTTTGTTGAAATCGTTCATTATTATCCTATGCTTGATATCAAGATATTGAAATTTCTGGCAGTCTATTATGTGCATTAAATTTTTTGGCAATGGACAACGTTAGATGTTATGACTGAGTTAAAGCAGATGTTGTATCTAGTTTTCTGTTTGCCCAGGACACGTCATTGGAAACAAGTACACATGCATGTGTACTCACATGACAGATGAACTCCCCCTTGGTTTTTTCCCCACATACCAATAGTGGAACTAGTGAGAAACAGTAGCTGGCCCTTCTATTTTTAACTTGGGAACGTATATGTATATGACAGGTTGGTGGGAAAGAAATTTAAGCCGGATGGAAAGAAAATATAGACACAATTATGCCAAACGATTGTTGAAATTGTTAAATTGTGACGAACCTGATTTTAAAAAAATTAAGACAATGACGTTGATAAGTACGAACATATACCGCCCGAGTACCGTGTTTGTTTGATGTCCAACTGACCAACAACCAAGGGTTTTTTTTCTAAATTGTAGAATTTAGATCAATTTTTGTAGATTGTAGAATTTAGAGAATTTATCAAGAATATTAGATTTATCTTGGGAAAATTGCCTCATGTTCTTTACATTATTCAATATCTCTAGCAGTATCTGTGTTCTGTGTATTTTATATTTGGAGCCCGCGCAAATCCTTTCTTATAATGAACCACGCAATAAATGCCCACATTGATATTGAAGACAAAGTTACTAATTGACGTGTACTAGAGCAACAATTGATCAAATTACACCCTTCAATGAAAAGTGTAAAGCCAACATAATTCAAGTATCCTTATATCTTCTATGTACAGCCTTAAGGAACATTTCTAATTTTTTGTAGCACTTTTAGGCAGTTACGCATAGTTTTGTATCTACGGACAGAAAACATTGCCATAACTGTATCCCGTAGTGAGACGTCATCAGCTGATTTATCATAGTTCCAAACAATATCTTAGACCAACTGAACTCGTTCTCGGGGGCCAACCCATCAGCATTTTGGTCATTACTAAAAGAATACAAATCTAAAGATCAAACACGCAACCATGAAATAATCTCCGACGAAAGTCTACATTCCCATTTTAGTAGACTTTACGGCGAGGATTCCACCACTAACCTGCCTAAATTACCTAATGCTTTTGAAATTCAAATACAAAGAGAGATATTGAATCTAGAAGACAAGCTTCAAAATACACATTGTAATTCATTGGATGAACCAATTAATAAAGACGAAATTAAACAAGCTATCTCTAACCTGAAAAACGGGAAAACTTCAGGTGGTGACCTCATTCGTAATGAGATGTTAAAATGTTCGTCACATATTCTCATAGAACCGTTATCGAAACTTTTTAACTTATTCTTGTCTTCTGGTTACTTTCCCCAAGACTGGTGTACCAGCCACATTGTTGCCATTCATAAATGCGGGGCAAAAGACGACCCCGGCAACTACAGAGGAATTTCAGTCACTAGTTGTCTTGCCAAGCTATTTACATCAATACTAAACACGCGCCTAACCACATTTCTAGACGAAAATAATCTAATCTCCCCAAACCAAGCCGGCTTTAGAAAAGAATTTGGCACGAATGATAACTTATTTGTCCTGGACTCGCTGTTAAGCAAACACCTTTCCGAAAACAAACGCATTTATTCATGTTTTATCGATTTTAAAAAAAGCCTTCGACTCCGTTTGGAGAGAGGGTCTTCGTTTCAAACTGCTAAACTCGGGAATTGCGGGTAACTTTTACAAGCTAATTAAATGTATGTACTCTAAACCCCAGACGTGTGTAAAAACTGAGTCCGGTCTAACGCCTCCATTTGTAACCAAAAAAGGCGTTAGACAAGGCTGCAATCTAAGTCCTACATTGTTCAACCTATTCATTAATGTCCTCGTTCATGTACTTGATAATGCGGAATGTGAACCACCATCTCTACATAATTTATTTGTATCGTGCTTGTTATATGCAGACGATGTGGTTATATTTTCTGAATCAGATAAAGGGTTGCAATGTGCGCTCAACAGATTAAGTGCCTTCTGCAAGAAATGGAAACTCCAAGTTAATCTTAAGAAAACTAAAGTTATGATTTTCAACAAATCTGGCCGATCCTTCCGAAACCAAACATTCGTATTTGATCAAGATACCCTGGACATAGTACCTTCTTACTGCTACCTAGGCCTGACTATTACATCGTCGGGAAGTTTCTCCCTGACCAAAAAACAACTTTCACTCAAAGCTCGTAAAGCTATGTATAGTTTGAAATCTCTCATTCGCTCATCTGTCTCGCCAAAGTGCTTGCTAAAAATATTTGATTCTTGTATAAAGCCGCGGCCGCATCACCGCTTTTGTAAGAATATATTTGGCGCTTCCAGAAATTGTAGTAATTTAGCTTCTAGAGCAGAGCTTGGCAGATTTCCTTTAGAATTAGATATATCTGTGCGTGTTATTCGTTACTGGCTACGCTTATTACAAATGGATTCTCAAAGACATTTGTTACAAGCCGATACCTTTTTGTGTCAACATAAATCTATTTCTAATAGTCGTAGAAGAACCTTGTTACAACGAGTGAAAGAAATTTTAGATGGTAGTGGCCACTCCTACCTTTTGTATTCATGTAACTCACTTAGTGATATCAGATCTATATGTACAATGATAAGATCTAGAATCTCTGATATGTTTATCCAAACCTCTCGCCATAACTTGAGTATAGATACTGGTAAGCTAAGGTTTTATAAGACCTGTAAAACAGCACATACTATGGAAACATACTTAGAATTAGATAATTTTGATTTACGCTCGGCAATCAGCAAAATTAGAATTAGTGCCCACCCTCTCGAAATTGAGAGGGCGGTACAAGAGGCTATCCGTGTGTGAAAGAACGTGCAAACAGTGTACGTCAAACGTGGTGGAAGACGAAACACATTTTATGTCAAACTGCTCTCTCTTTAATCAAGAAAGAAAAGAGCTGTTCAAAGAGACCATCAAATTCCACCCAAACTTCCTCACATTCACTGACAAAAAGAAATCAGTTCTCCTTCTAACATCACAAAACCCACACATAATAAAAAAGGTGGGATCTTTCGTCTTCCACTGTCTTCGAAAAAGGAGTCGAACCCAATAACCCAGGATCTAGGGTTAGCTTTTACTAGATTTAGACTAGAGTAGACACTTGTGATTTTGTATCTTACATTGTTGGAATTTTTTATGTTAACTGCAATTAGCCCACGGGCAAGAATTTGCAATAAACTTGATTGATTATTAAACCGGAAAATCCCCACCCCCCAGTCGAGGCTCGCCCAATTAATCGACGCGGAAGCATTCATCAAAAGTCCCCATTGCGTGAGAAAAAGTCCCTTGAAATGACTACAATTTGATGACATCGTATTACACCCTTCTAATTTCAATGCGTTATCTTCAACATTTGGTCTGTAAAACTATATAGACCATATCGAAATATAAGATCCATGTTCATATCTTTTTCATGACAATAACTATTAATGAAGCCATCGCAAATTCAATAATTTCAGCTCCAAGTCGTTTCATTTTCAATGGGCAAGTGAAGGTGCGCATGCCCATCGGGCAATTGCATGTCCTACCCCACTTGCCCGACCGAGCAAGAAAGTTTTTTCCATGAGTGACATGTTCATATACATCCATTTACAATCAAGCATTGCTCAAAGCAGAACAATTGTGTAATGGTAAAAGAATCAGTCCATCGCTGGAAGTGAAAATGCGTAGAAAATGTCATTTAGATTTCTGACAACTGAAAATTTGGTTCAGGCATTGTATTTTTTTTTTAGAATTTTAGAAAATTCGTCCAATTCTCCAACGATTATCAATCTCTCTAGATGTAAGTTTATGAGTCACTCTCTAGTTCCTACTAAATTTATGTCAGAGTAAAGCACAAACTAAAGTTAGAAAGTGACTCACCAAAGTTGAAAAGACTGCTCGGGAGTTCGGCGGCTCTTCGGTTGGCAGTCGACACAGGGTGGCGCACAGCTGCCAGAATGACATACGTGGCCGGTCACAAGTGCCCTGGGACGTACCGCCGACCAATCGTGGCTGTTGGCTATTTGCAACCAGTGAGGTCATGTGTATTGATCTATTTGATGTTTGCTGTTATGTGTGTGTCATGTGAAATTTACTTTATGTTTTTGGTAGCGTATGTATGTAGAAGTTCACCATAACTGATGAGGATCTCATTTGCATAAATAATCAGGAAATGATGATCAGGAAATGCAATTAAAACCTTCTTTCTTAACATGAACTGTGTACGTCTCTTATTTAGGTGGAGGAGAGGATGAACTAATGTAGATTATGCAAATGCAAAAATTGATTTAAATAATTATGACAAACACTTATAATTCACAAGTTATAAAGGATAAAATCATTTGGCAAAAGTATGGGGTCGTGGAACTCTGGTATTTTGGATGAAGTTTGCTTCTATTTCATTGGTTCGTGAATTTTTAATATAAACTGACACAAATCTTTCACCTTAACTTTTGCCTCACATGGAAAAATCACACGTAACAAAGGAATTCTAACAGGCTGTTACTCCCCATTTTTACAACTTTTCTGGATAGAATTCTGAGATGGCAATTCTCACAAGTTGAATGCGCGTTCAAACTACAGGTTAGTGGTAGTCTTGTTATCTTTAACAGATTGTACGGAACCAGACTTTGAACTCTCAAGACAAACAACCATCTAAAGCGCCATTATCCGATACATTCAATAGTGATCTTGTTGCCTCCTAGGCACCGGTTTTTGTCCAAAGGTCTTGCCCTCATCAGGATTGAGCTATAACAATTGAAATGTTCAAACTAAACTTTAAGGTGATTGGTAACGTTAGTCTAGGAATGTGATCTTCAACAGGTTATACGGACGCAGACTTTGAACTCGCAAGAAAAACAACCATTGAGAGCGCCATTATCAGATACAGACATTCAATATTGATCTTGTTAGTCTGCTTCCACCTGTTTTTATCCACAGCTCTTTTCTCGACCATATCATTTCTACCATTGCCTGCTTATTTTATACAATTCTTGCTCAGTTACATTACGTTACCAAGCCTTCACCATAGAATACATTGTAAACTCATCAGTAACTGCAGGTAGATGAGGTGGAGGAAATGGAAATCTAACACAGACTGGAACACATTTTGTTCAGAAAGACAAAGTATTATGCAACATTCATATTTGCAGCCTTTGATTCAGACTTTATTCAAGAAATAAAACATGCTTTAAAATTCATCAGTAGAGTTGATGACTACTACAAGTTATTGATGCTGAACTTGACATAATTTACCTACCAAAATACCAGTAGTCAGTTCCGTAGATAAAGCATACATGTAGTCATACTTGACAATATTTTGCCCTCAAGTTGTAAATAACTTTCATAGCTTAAATATACTGTGTCCTCAGCTTTGTGTTTATTGGATAGAGACTATTTACAGCAAAAATGTAAAACTACTCTATCATATCACACTGCATGGCCACATTCACATTGTCAAATCACAATCACAATGTATGAATGCGACTTTGTTGTGTTGAGAAAATGTCTTGAAATGTGTGCACTTCCTACCGCCCTTGAGTTGTCCGCCATTTTGTCCAATCAACTTTGTCACGAACCATGCAACGAACATGCTAGAATGTACTTGAACATGTTAAGTGGTTAAATGAAGTTTGTTGACACTCTGTTTTTATTCCACTAACTCAAAGTATCCTCTCTAATTGATGGTTTTCCTAATGATCAAGATGGTTGATACATGTATATATACATGTATATAATCTACTATATACAATGTGTAATATCCTTGTTGCTATTAACCAAGGGAATGAAAACATGCAATTTCTAGGCCTTAAAACATGATGATTTGACAGACAAATTGTAAGGTATTTTCATGTATTATTGCTATAACCAACTGCAACCAAACTGGTCGTATTGTAGTCATATAACATATTGCATGCAATGAAAAACACACTGACGATTATTACCACATTGTCATCTTCAGTATTTTCTGAGGCTGGCTGGTCAGCCACAGAGTATAGAAAATGATGAGGCAGGGTTAGGGTTGGGGTGGGGGTTGGGATTGGGATTATGATTGGGGTTGGGGTTGGGGTTAAGGTTAAGGTTAAAGTTAGCATTGGGTGTTGGGCCTAGTTGGTAAAGGGCCGAAGGATCTGACACCCCAGACAGACCTAATGGCACTGGTCAGCCACAGAGTAGTACACCCAGTAGAAGATGGGCTAGGGTTATGGCTACAGAGTTGGACTAATTCAAACGGGATGTTGGGCCAAGAAAGTAGCATTTTGACATCCCTGACAGTTGAGGTTGAGGTTAGGGAGTCAGGAATGGGGTAGGGTTAAAGATAGGGTTAGGGTGTTGGGCCAAGTTGACTAGGATGTTGGGTTGAGTTGGTAAAAGGTCAAAGCCTCTGACACCCCAGACCTAATGGTGCTGGTCAGCCACAGAGTAGTACACCCAGTAGAAGATGTTGAACCCAAGGTAGCTCAGCGGGAACAGAATCCGGGCGCCCTTGTCGATGGTGGGGTTTGGGCTAGGGTTAGGGTTAGGGTTAGGGCTAGTGTTAGTGCAAGGGCTGGGGCTAGGATTAGGGATAGGGACAGACCTAATGGTGCTGCTCAGCCACAGAGTAGTACACCCAGTAGAAGATGTTGAAGCCGAGGTAGCTCAGCGGGAACAGGATCCGGGCACCCTTATCGATGGTGGCGGCGATGCCCTCGTCGTCCGGGTTCCTGGGCTTCTTGGGCGGCTCGGGGGGAACCATGTGGCCGTTCATCGAACCCTTCTCGCTGGGGGAGTTTGGGAGCCTCACGACCTTCACAGGTTGGGGAGGGGCAGCCGCAGCAGTCTGTGGATGAAATAAAACATTAACAGAGTCTCTGTGGCAAATATTGGCAAATACAGATTGACACCTTGGCGCGCCAAAGCCATAAGGGAAAGTCGTGTAAAGAGCCTTTCCCAAGGCATGGTAAGTATGGAAAGTGAAACCTGTTGTTTCTGAACCCAAAGCTCCACCTGTCATGGACAGGACAGGATTCAGAATTAGGAAAAACCCATTCAACCCCTTGGTTCTTGGTACATTTTAAAGTAGAATCAGAACCCCTAAAGATAGACATAGAGTAGCTGACAATTACTAGCATCACTAAACCTCCATATTGAACTGCATAGAATATGTATCTAACCCTCACAATTTGCAGAAGACTTGAAAAAAATTAACATTGTCTCAAACATGGCAGCCAAAATACTGAATTACATCAGCACATTATATTACAAGTGACTTGAGAAATACACCACTCTATGCGGAAGTAGATGTTGAAATTGCAAACATCAAATTTCTATGCAGTGAGCGGAGAGTTGGCAGTCACAGATGAGAGAAAGCAGTGGCGTTTGATGCATATTCAGCACCAAGGATAACACATATCATTGAAAATCATGCACACAACAGTTTCGTTACCTTGGCCTTCGGCTTGCGATCGTAGTAGTTGACGATAGCGTACTCCAGAAGAGCGCCGAACACCATGCACTGGCAGGCCAGCAGCCAGGCATCAATGGCACGCACGTAGGAGATCTAATAAACAAATAAACAAACAATTAAACAAATATCAAAGCAAATAATATCTAATCAAAGATATCATTATATGCTTGCAATAAACATATTTCATGAAAAAACAATCAAGACCATAGCATGTAAAGGACAAAAGATACAAAAAAACAATTTTCTGCTGCAGTACTGCTCGGCTTTGGGGTTCAGATAATAAGAGAAAATGATTCTAACCTGAGGCATGTCGACCACACGTGTGCTCTGACTGATCATGGTGAGCACAGTGGTGATTCCGAGAGCTACACGGGCCTGAAAACAAACTCACGATCTCTTGGACTACATACACTGGTGTTGTAATAAGACAAAACTGTCCTAACCTGTGGCATGTCGACCACACGTGTGCTCTGTGTGATCATCGTGAGCACAGTGGTGATCCCCAGAGCCACGCGGGCCGGCACAGCAGCCCGGTTGATCCAGAAGGCGACCCAGGACAGGCAGACGATGGTGATGCTGGGCACGTAGATCTCCATCATGTAGTAGGACAGGCGACGCTTCATGTACATGGTGATGGCCAGGGTGGTGTAGGTGTTGGGGCTTTCTGTGGTCAGAAAACAGATTCGTGCATAATATTTTTACGATGTAGTAACTTTACAGTTCCTGGTTCTAACTAGGCATGTGGAAAACCCCATTTCAATCATGGGAAGAGTATCTCTGTTGGGCTGCACCCGTCTTTTGGAAGGGATGCGAGGTTCCTTTTTTCCAGGAGGTACCATAGAGCACTTTAAAGGGGAAGGGCTAAGAACTCCACCCTGTAAAAATATACCATGCTACTGAAACAGGAAGGAAATACATTGAGGCCCACTGGCAGGGAGACAATGGTGATGCTGGGCACGTAGATCTCCATCATGTAGTAGGACAGGCGACGCTTCATGTACATGGTGATGGCCAGGGTGGTGTAGGTGTTGGGGCTCTCTGTGGTCAAGAAACAGGTTTGTGAAAATTAGTACTACTGGTAATAACAACATACAGAGGGATGTCCCTGTGGCGTAACTAATAGCAGCCTCAAAGTTGAGTTTTTTCTATAAACTTCAGTCGGGTCTGCATCTGTCATTCAAAAGGAACGTCAGGGTCCTGTGTTTGAGGAGGTGCCATGAGCATGTTAAAGAGGAAGGCCAGCAACTCCACCCTGTAAAAATATACCCTGCTACTGAAACAGCAAGGAAATACATGTACAATATTCAAGGCCCACTAAGAGGCAGACAATGGTGATGCTGGGCACGTAGATCTCCATCATGTAGTAGGACAGGCGACGCTTCATGTACATGGTGATGGCCAGGGTGGTGTAGGTGTTGGGGCTTTCTGTGGTCAGAAAACAGGTTTGTGAATACTACCCGGTGAATACGACATACAGAGTGATGCTCCTGTGGCTCAACTTGTATCAGCCTCACAGTTGAGCTCCTGGTTTATTTGTTAGGAGAATCAACACTTCATGTACTAGTACATGGTGATGGCCAGGGTGGTGTAGGTGTTGGGGCTTTCTGTGGGCAAGAAACAGATTTGTGGAAATAAATGCCAACAATGTACAGATCCCCTGATATTTTTAGGTGTTGGAACTTTCTGTAATAAAAAACATATTTATGACAATCATTACTTTTTTTAGATACATCTAGTTAACAGTAACACATTGAATATATCAATGCTACTTGAATAAGACTACTTTTTTCAAGACACACTCAGAAAAAAGGCACCTACGCTTGTTGGTGTCCACACATTCATCTTTTGACTCTGAGTTCTTCTTCCCTCCATAGTTCTCACAGATGGTGCAGGCTTCGGTGTTGTAAGCATAGGATCCCTGATGGTAAGGGCACTCTGTGGAGGGCATACAGAAGGAAAATGTTTAGATTTATACATGACGTACAAGATGACTACTGGTACTGGTGGACATACCTACAGTGTATGTAATACAGTAATTAGTTCATTGCACAATGGATAAATGCACACTTCTGATAATTGCATGGAATCCCAAAATACCAAACCGGTGCGGTCCAGCTGGATAACTTTGCATTATTGTGCCAGCTGGATAATTGCACAAAATATGCTGGCAAATAGGCTGTGCAAGTAAATAGCTTCACTATATATGAATTATTAATAACCCCTCAGAAAAGAGCAAAAAATACTTTTTGCTACAAGTACCAGCCTGAGTTATCTACCTAGGATTGATGTGAAATCATATTTTCCTACAATAAGTAGTACATGTACAAATGTATTGTGGGGTGGAACATGCTGTCATCAAGTATTGCAGTATAAGGCATTACTCAATACAATGTTAGCTTTAAACAATGCATGCATGCAAAGGTTAGGTCTTCAGTGTAATATAACCAGCTAGTTGCTGCATGCCTGCAAAGCTGGTGTATCACAACAGGGTGCTTATACTGGCTGTATAAAGATACACAAGCTGGTGTGTTACACTGAAGAGACAGGGGCTGCATGGTCACCATATCTATGAATATGCTTAACATTTAAGAATGAACAGAGCCATCATTTGTAAGGCTATAGCACCATGTGACGGTAAACATTGTGTTATTTACAAAATATAACCTGTCTAGTTTGGTCTTAAATTTTAACATCTATTATCATAATACCGGTACGTTTACGACGATTTCTCTAGCCATACTGATTTGACAAATTGTCAACGCATCATTTTCTCCAGTTACATGTTGCTGTTATAGGTTACCCTTGCCACTTCTTCTGTGTAACTTTTCTGCCACTCTTGTCCTGCTAAAAGCGTAATATTGTAATTGTAACACGCCGCGGAATTACATGGCGAACGGGCGCGTGGTTGGGAGGGGGTACAAAATACCGGTAGGAAGAAACACGGCACAATTAACTGCCGCTATGTACATTTATACATCCTCTGATGTTCCTTCCTTTTCTGTCAGTAAATGCATAAAACATAAACCTGCATTAGCATACAAAATGTCATGAGAAAACGGACGTATACTGTCAAAAATTTTCATTTAACTTCTGTCCGTCACAACCGCTATGACGTAACACTTCACTGCTAGCGTAGATATAAAAATGGCGGGAAAATGGCTGCGTACGTTCAATTTTGCCCATTCAGTCGTAGATCCGGGCTATTATGCAACGGTTCTTCACACTTTTACATGAGTTGTAGGTCACCAACAGAAATTCAAGATTGTTGTTGAATCATGTTCGTCTTGTGCCGTGAGCATGTGTAATTATGATCTATATAAATTTGGCAATGGATGTGACAGTGTGTTCGTCCCACGACGAGCTGCCTACCCCGAAATTTAAAAAAAAGTATACTGAAAACTTTTGGCCTTGTTGTCTTCGAATGCATTGTTATCGATGCTTTGTAAATGGTGTATTGGACACCTAGATGTCTGAAGTGTGCACAGCTCAGAAATAACTATTGTTGCATGTGTAGATCTCTTTAAGTTCCAGTATTTTTAATCTACCGGTATAAGTCTTACTACCGGTATTATGCCAATGCATGTTAAGTAGAAATAATTTTTTTCGTGATTCTTACGAGCGACACTGGAGAGGAAGGAGTTGTACTTGGCCTTAAAGTCGACCTGGGTGACCTCGAACTGCGAGTGGATGGAGTTGGCGTCGGTTACCACGGGAACGCCGGGCACCACCCACTGGAACTCGGGCTCCAACAAGAACCGCATGCTGTCATCTGTGCATACACAAAACAAACAAACAAACAAACATTACCTGACTGACTCACACAAGCCATTTGCCTTTGAGTCAGCTAGTAACTACTCTCCAAGCAGAGGTTAAGCTCCGACTGTTTTTTGACGTCTTTTTAGTCGAAACATCAAGAAAGAGTACAAAATAGAAAGCCCAATAAAAACGATTAAAAAAATGTCCCAAAACAGCCAGAGCCTAACCTCTGCTTGGAGAGTAGCTAGGAACATTTCTTTGGATAAAATCTTAATAACTTAAAAGCATGTCTCAAATTTGAAAAGAGCCACAATTTTCAAGAAACTGCCACGCTTATCAATATCACTTTTCTTATGAGCAAAGGTTGTTCCTGGCGCAAGTGGATCTGTCCAGATATGCAGCTTGTATTGTTCAGTAAAAACCTGGACCAGGTGTGTTACACCTTGAGGCAGACTAAAATATGTGCAATACAAGCAGACAGGTCTTACAGCCGTGTATCTCGAAGGTGCACTCCTGCTTGTCCAGCGGGTAGAAGCGCAGGTTCATGGCACAGGTGATCTTCACATCTTGTCTACGAAGAAACAAGGAAGAAAATATTACAAAAACAAATAACAGAATACATGTAATCTAATGATTACAGAATACGTAATGATTACATGACTTTGCTTTGAACAATCCCATTTAAAAAGGGTCCTTACTTTGCGATGTGGTGCACATTCCCATCAGGGCAAAGCCAGGTGGAGATCTGGTCGTCACTTTGTGACAGACAGCTCTCGTCAGAGCACAGTGGGTCCACCTGAAACAGTCATTTGACCTTTTAACTGCAGAACTGGTGTGGTACACCAAAGGGTGGTTATACCAGCTGTATAGATACAGATACAGAACAATGTTTCATCCCCCACAGAAGTGCAAGAGCTTATGAGCTTACCTTCTCCCCCATAGCATAGATGGGGTTCCAGAGGTGCCTCTCTGTACAGGAGTCATGTATACGTAACTGGACAGTCCCGCCAGACAGACACACACACACCACCACACCACACACACACATACACACAATCATGCACACACACACACACACACACACATGCACACACACACACACATACACACAATCATGCACACACACACACACACACACACATGCACACACACACACACACACACACACAAACCTTACCTTCTCCCCCATGGCATAGATGGGGTTCCAGAGGTGCCTGCCCGGTACAGGAGTCAGGACATGTAAGTAGACAGTCCCACCAGACAGACACACGCACACACAAACACACACACAAACACATGCGCATGCACATACACACACACACACACACAGTTACATGTACTTACCTTCTCCCCCATGGCATAGATGGGGTTCCAGAGGTGCCTGCCTGGTACAGGAGTCATGTAGCTGGACAGTCCCGCCAGACAGACACACACACACACGCGCGCGCGCATGCACACACACACACACACACATGCACACACACACACACACAGAAACACACACTCACACACACACACAGAAACACACACACACACAGAAACACACACACTTTCGCACACACACGCACACACAAACACATATGCACACACACACACACATACACACAAACACACACACACACACACACACATATACGGACACACACACACATACACATACACATACATACATACAGACACTCACACACACACACACACACACGCGTGCACACGCACGCAAACCTTACCTTCTCCCCCATTGCATAGATGGGGTTCCAGAGGTGCCTGCCTGGTACAGGAGTCATGTAACTGGACAGTCCTGCCAGACGGTCATCAAACCAGCTCAGGAACAGGTCGATACTCATCTCATATTGCTGAGGAAAAAGTACATAGAATTAGATACTATCAGATATGTATAGATGGCCAGTTTATTTGCAACAAGTGCACACATCAGGGTTGGACAAGTTTTCTAAAATTTACTTCCTATCGGGCAAGCACATGAAAAATTTAGTTGCCCGAACCAACTTTTCAATTGCCCCAAATTCAAATGACTGTCACTTTTATATGCATTTTCAATTCCAGTCTCTATTTTTCAATGTTGACCATTGCTTGATGTCATGACTGTAAAAGGTAACAAGTATAAAATCTCATTCAATGAAAAAAATCTTACTTGCCCGATCGGACAAGTGGGGTAGCACACACACTTGCCCGAACAGCACTTTCACTTGCCCGGGACAATGGGGCTAGTGGACTTGTCCAACCCTGCACACATACCATAATGCAGCCTTACAAAAGGAAAAAAAATTAGATGTCATCCATATACTCAGGTCAATTCTAATTCTTACTCTGAGATACTGTGCCTCATACCTCATTAGGTAGTAATATTTCTCCTCATTAATATTTGATGAATCACCACCATAAATGTATACATATTGTTTGCCTAGTGGCAGCAAGGTTCCTCACTATTTCTGCAGCAGGGTATACTTTTATAGGATGAGATTGATACCCTTCCACTTCTTCACGTTATTAAGGTGCCTCCTCGGACATGCAACCTCCGTTTTATGTCCCTTCTGAGTGACAGGTGCAGTCCAAACCAAGATACACCTGCCAGGATTAGAACCGGAGCCTTCCAGTTACCAACTTTAAATTGGAACCAGGAGCTCATCTGTGAGGCTTCTACCAGCTGAGCTACAGGGATATATATATCCTTAATCTCCACTATATGTAACATCAAATGTCATAATTCAACCAGGTGCAATAAAGCCGCCACATCAAATTAAGCACATAGTTTATAAGTCTTCTCAAGATTGTCTTTAGAACCTAAATATCTAAAGTGTACATAATGTTACCTCAGGATTACCAATGCTGCATTGGAGCATCTCTTTAAATCACTTTAAATCAATACATTTTTTTCACATGTGGCATTATTGGCATCCAGTGGAATTATGAGAGTTGATGTCACATGTAGCTATCTTGGAATTTTTGGCAACACCTCGCAGACAGAGCTTGAATACTCACCATGGATGACTCAGACAGGGACCCAATGTTGCTGAGCCGGACGCCCACAGCAACATCGATCCAGCGATCATTGGGATCTGCAATGGAAAAAAGGGACTTAAAAAAAATAAAAATACAGAAAAGATCTGACTTTTGTTTATCATTAGAAGACAGAATCTTTTTGGCTACATCTAAGGAGACTTTACATTCAAGAAAGGTGTACTACTACTAAGCTCAACATTGCTTTTCAAGATGCAGCTAGTTCATGTTAATCTTTTTTTAATCTTGTACAGCATTGGGGACTGAAATTATAATATAGAAATGACCACCTAACAAAAGACAAAATGTTCACATATGTAATGTCACCATCTAAATCGTCAGCACATCTTTCAATTAATACTTATACTTATAGCAATGCTGACCTCCAGGTCTTGTAGCGTTGGTGTAGTTCTGTTCGACACCTGACAATATAATGCCGTGCCCTAGACACTAGATTATCTGATCACAACCATTTTTTATACTACTGTTATCATCCCTATTTGTATCCATTGACATTGTGTAGCAATACTGACCTCCAGGTCTTGTAGCGTTGGTGTAGTTCTGTGCGAACAGCTTCTCGCCGCTGCGCCACTGCAGCCAGTCCCCCCAGTCTGCTGTGTCCGACCCACCAACACACGAGCCGCCGCCACTGTTGCCGCCACTGTTCCCACCACTACTGTCAGTGGTGCTGGTGTTGGTAGCTGGGGTTGTTGCACTTTGAACAAGAGAGTAAAAACCACATGTATGAACACAAAAATTTTAGAAGTGATTACTAGAAAACCTAGCAAACAGCTACAGATCATTTTTAAGGTGTATTCATTGAATTTTATAACATTATTGGTGGGTGACTATCACCTTTTCAAGATATAGTGATTTTCCTAGAACACATAGCACAGACAGCTTCAGATCATTTGTTGAGACTTAAGTAGGATTGACAAAAAAGATGACAGTTTTCAAAATGTTAACCCAGAGACCAGACTGTAAGGTTTGATCCACTCACACCGTGAAGGACCCCTGCTCTTTTTGATATGTGTGGTGGTGCGTTCTTTAGGAATAGGGAACATAGAATCTGCTATAATAATTACTGAGATCTTGTATATAAAAGACTTGGAATATCTTCTGTATTTTATGCCCTAACTACTTCTAGGGGCTTTCAGTACAACACACTTAGTGCTTTCTCTAAAATTGATAGCTGGATATGGCCTTGTAGGCCAACTATTTGAAAGAAGCTGCTCTACTCACCTTATAGCAGTCTGCACCAAGAGTGCAACCGTCAGGGCAGACACCAAACAGCCAAACTTTCCGCCATCCATTTTCAACAAGAAAAAAATTCCTGCGACAAGCCAAAAATTCCCTCGCTCCAAACGCAGGCAAAAGAGCAACTAGACAACGCATCTATAAAATGGGTATATCAGCAACAACAAAGGACTATTGTGTTTGTCAATCCGTTACTATGGAAACCCGTAATGATGGGCGGAACCTAATCTCACTAATGGACTTTCATGGTCATCATTTTTGTGACGGGGTATTAAAAAAATTGCGACACAGGATCTAAAAAAATTACAGTGACTATACACCTGTACAAATACATCAAATGATACTTTTTGTTATCAAAAGTTTGTACAGAATTTTACTTATCAATTGAGCTTGCATCAAACATATTAACTGAAGTGTTACATGTGTTGCTACATCATTATGACAAACATCATCATTTTGATCAGCC
Organism: Branchiostoma floridae; assembly: GCF_000003815.2. Lineage (NCBI taxonomy): Eukaryota > Metazoa > Chordata > Leptocardii > Amphioxiformes > Branchiostomatidae > Branchiostoma > Branchiostoma floridae. The sequence goes on along the minus strand of NC_049987.1, from coordinate 22,205,612 downwards.
AAGTGTGACTTCATTTCCTCAATAACATTATGATTGACAGTTATCATAATGAGTCATTCATGATCATGTACTGTATACTACATGTTGCACCACAGAATGATAATATCAAAGAATTATTTTTACAAAAAATTTATCTTATTCAGATATTGTAGTATTAAGACAATGGACTTTGCATCAAGTGTCTAAAAAACAGTGTGTGTGTGTTGTTGTTGCTTTTTTAATTTGACTTTTTGAGACAAGTCAATCTATACAATTTCCTCCCTCTTGGCTCTAACTTTTCCTTTACAAGGGGCATTTTTCTGCCTTAATTTACTGTCAAAGATACATACTGCAAAGATTTGATATTTCAACAGCCAAAGCAAAACCAAAACAAAACCATAGAATGTCTGACAAAAGATTTAAAAAAACGGAAGTTTGGCTACACTATCATGTTCACACACCAGGGGGCCCAAAATCGACCTTGACCTTTGTCTTCCCAACTCCTGCCCACATACCAAATATCATCACAAGCCATATCCATCCATTCACCCACAGACAGACAGACACACACAGACACACACAAACAATACCTCCATTTTTCATGAAGGTAAATAACGTGCCATTTTGTAGCCATGCGTCAGAGTCAGTGAATATCTAATCACTCAGAATAACACCATCAATAATTAATAAGCAATGTTGTAATTGCAGGACAACAAAAGGCAGGAGATACACAATAGAAGAATGTGAGGTTTGATCATCATCTGTAAAGCCACATAATCTCTGAGAACATTAGATTAGAAGACATCTTACAACAAGAAACAGATAATTAGCGGGCTATCTCAAGGTTTCATCACTACATCCCAGAGATGTTGGGACGGACAAAAATGTCTCCCCATTTATCCAAAAAATCTATACTTCATGACATGAAATTAATAAAATTGCAGGTTTGCAAGCTTTAAATGACTATAGCAACGCGGGCTCTCAAACAATGAGCGGGACGGAAAATAAAATTAAAGCTGGAGGCAGCCCTAAGCCTGCTGCCAAGGACAAGTTGATCATATGGACATATCTCTTAGAAACAACTTCTTAAAACTGAATAGCTATCTCTGGTAGGGATGTAGAATCTTCAAAATTCCATAAAAAGATATTTGCATAGTCCTTGAAATGACGTATAAATTACTGCACAACTTGGGATGAAGAAAAGGCTGAGAAATGCTTGCAATTCCCTAGTCATTGACACGTTTGTTGCAGTAGAATTTCAACTATACAGCTGGTAGCATTTCCCTGTATCATAGATTATGTGTCCGCATTGTCAACAAGTTTTGCTACATCAAGAAACATGAACGCAGACATGAAAGTCACTTTGGATGAAGAGATGGCCAAGAAATTTTGCCAACTCAAGTCAGTGATATGTTTGTTGCAATAATATGTCTAGTATACAGTTTGTAGCACTTCCTTGTCTTGTACATTGTGTAGCTAATGTGTCCGCATTGTCTACATGTTCTGCTACATCAAGGTCCTTCTTAAACACAGGTATTCCAACCCAACAGGTGTCAGGTGTTTCACCTGTCACACCTGTGCCTCCCTGTACACGTGTAGAAGCCTTTGTTCTCCCAGGTTTCTCACCTGTGGGCCTTTGCACACCTGTGCCCCTCACCTGACAGCACAGCGTACCTGTGACTTTCACCTGACAAGGGAAGTCTTCTGTCTGCACTGACAGAGAGACTTCTATAACAGACCCCGGCCTAAAGTCCTGTAGCCGGGCTACCTTAGTCTGGGAACCTGCCACCTTGTGGCCACCAACCTCTACCTGTACTAACAACCTCCAGTCTTCGTGTAACGTCCAAGAACTCGCATTGGAGCAACGGAAAGTCACTCTACCGAATCCAACTTCGGTAGGATCAGCGTGAAAATCTGCTGTGCACTTGAAAAGCTCTTTTTCGCCATCTTTCATCCCAGAAATGATGTCTGCGACAAGGTTCAACTGTTTCAGACGTTTGTTCTGTTCCTGCAGGACTTGAGTCAGAGCTGCCATCCTGTTGGCTGTGTTTCCTAGCCCCTCCAGTAGGTGCTTGGTGTGTAGGGTTGGTTCTGTGGGTTTGTTAGACAGGGAGGAGCAGAGTACATGGCCCTGACGTGTCACGGCTAGCACCGAAAGGTTGCCTTGTTGTTCTGAAACAGACACAGCAGTTTAAGAGCTTCAAAAGGCCAAATTCAATCTGATTCATTGGTATCCACATTTTTCAACCAAGACTTAAACTATCTCTCTTTCCTAGCTTGAGGTCTTTGTTTCTATTCTATAAATGCCTTACACACTGAGCCTGTTATCAAAATCATAGCAGGATCAGTGACTAATATCATATGTAACTAGTAAGACCATAAATGATATCAAAGTCTTGAAACTTTGGTAGAACTTTCACTCACCATCATCTTTGTTGCCCGTAGCCATGACCTTCAGCACCTGTCCAAGGTCATACCTCTGAGGCACCAGCATGTCTGGGAAGACTCCTGACCCCTTGTCTCCCTGACCTTTCTTTGTGTTGAAGGTCACGACACAAAGTTCTTTCCCAGTCGAGTAGACCAGTTTACCGTCTCGGCAGTCTGAGTCGAGAACGGGACCGGGAACTTGATACTCCTTAAAGATGGGCGACGAAGAACACTTTCCTGCTCGAACCAACACGACCTTCCCTTCCACACCCACCAACACTAGCATGTTTGGGTCTCCCTCCGGTGTTGCAGACTGGTCTCTCACCAGCATTGACGCGTGGACAGACACTACCGGCTGCTGCAGGTGGTACAGGTGACCGGTTGGCGCCGGTTTGGCGAAGGTTGTCACGTCCTTCAGAGGAAGCGTACACACGTGCCCGTCGGGCAGACCAAGGAGGATCATGGGACAGTCCAGAAGGTTGGACGTTACACCGAAAAGAACTGAGAAGAGTTCCGTAGACAGGTGTAAGGTTTCAGCTGCATGACCTTGGGAATGACCTTGGGAGTGACCTTGGGAATGACCTGTAGACTGCCCTGGGGGCTGGATCACGTACAATCTAGGAAGATGCTCTTTGGTCGAAAAGTTGCAAGAATTTGTAGAAGGAATGTGTTTTCTCCATAAGAGCTCCCCTATTTCTCCTGAATATGAGTGAACAGCGATTTCCCATCCTGTGGGGACCTCTGAGCACGATACCAGATGATTTGGTATCACACAGAAGTTCTGTACACGTCCGTCTGAGACCTTGGAACCACTGGGAGTAGTGTAGACAACTTCACAGGAAGTTGGACATGTTTTGCTACCCTTTGCTGCTCGGGAGTCTAACAGGGTACTGAAGATGTCCTCGTTTTTGTCTGGATTTGATTTTGAAGTCTTGTTAGCCTTGTTGTCTGGATCTCCTGCTTGGTTCTTCTTACTTCTGAAAATGAAATAAAAAATGTTTTAAAAAAGTACAGCCATTAGGTCCTAGCTATAGGTTTGAATCCTGTCGTGCTACGGGTTTTGTGCTAGCTCAATCCAAGTGGAAAAATTTGTACCTGACTTTGGTTGGGGAGGTAAAAGGCAGTGGAAGAAGAGAGGGTTGGGCTCCACCTCCCAACACCGTGCCCTAGACAACAACCCACTTCCCTTATGGCCTCAAAAGGCTACTGAAATCACCTACCTATCTATTACCTACCTGTTGTCCTGATCTCCCACCTGCCCAGGTAAGACAGCCGATGTGAGCCTGCCCCCCTCCCCACAGCAGAGCAGCCTGAGCCGCTGGCCCACAGCTGTGAGGTGTGCGTCTGTCACAGGACAGGGGCAGTGGCAGGACACCTGAAACAGGAAATTACTTCGGTTAGTTACGATAAGTCCTTCCCGCACCACAGTGCCCATCACTGTTTCTGTCACCCTGGGCAACACAGATTTGTGCAATCTCTACGGCGAGGGGCCAGTCAACTGCTAGTAGTGTGTGTGGTCAACTACCATACTGTGAGGTGTGCGTCTGTCACAGAACAGGGTCAGTGGCAGGACACCTGAAACAGGAAATTAGTTCGGTTAGTTACTAGTTGAAGTCCTTCCCGTATCACATGGTGCATAGGGCTGTGCCCATCTCCGTTTCTGTAGCCCTTGGGCTTCACAACTTTGTGCAATCACTACAGCAAGGCGATAGTCCACTGGTAGTGGTGTGTGTGTGTTCAACTACCATAGCACTATACTATGAGTTGTGTATCTGACACAGGACAGGGGCAGTGGCAGGAGACCTGAAATAGAATACTTGTTGGTTAAAGTCCTTCTCTTGAACCACATGGCGCATAGGGCTGTGCCAATCTCCATTTCTGTAGCCCTTGGGCCACACATGTGTGAGGGTTGCGTCTGACACAGGACATGGGCAGTGGCGGGAGACCTGAAATAGGAAATACGTTCGGTTAGTTACTAGTTAAATTCCTCCTGCACCACATGGTGCATTGGGCTGTGCTCCCATCTCCATTTCTGTAGCCCTTGGGCCACACAACTTTGTGCAACCAAGGAAGCAGTGGGATAGTCCACCGGTAGTGATCTGTGTCTTCAACTAACTTAAAACAGAAAATACACAATAGAAAATTTATCGATGAATACAAGATGACATAACTTTGGTCCTCTAGCAGCATTCTATTAAACTGCAGGGGACATTTAGGTTGACAACTTTGAAACCCAACTCAAGAATTTACGAAAGGATTAACGTTAACGGGAGGGGGCCATACTTCGACAGCCGTTCTAAGTGGATGCGCATGGCTTTTGTCAATGTACATTTTACAGTGAACTCATCAAAAACAAGTTAAGATCTTGTATGCATCCATATAACTGTTATTGAAGCTGTACAGATATATATTTAATTTAACGGTAGCGTTCCGCGCTGTACTTTGACAGCGCACGAAACTTACGGCAGGTTTTCGGCTTGCGTTCTAGCAGAACGTTCCAACACAAAAAAGGGGTCCAAACTCCGACATAGTAACAACCAGACCATCGCCGTGCATTTTTAAACAACTTATGCAAATAGAATAGCACTTAAAGTCTTCATTATAATTTTTTTGTACCAAATATGGGTCATATTCTGTATTACGCGACTTATTCAAATACGGTGTGTTAAAACGTTTACCTTTCACGGTGAGACCAACTTGCCGCAAAACGGCGGCACACTGTTTACATAGATTGTGATGGCATTTTCGCTTTTCGGCTTCCTTGATTGCCTTTTCATCCTGTCTTTTGGCTGCAGCAATGGCTACAGGATTTTTTTAGTCGGTAGGGATCGATTTTTCTTGAATGTTTGTCGCTCTACGGATGGGTTGACTGAGTTCAACGTGTTGAGCATCGCTCGGCCGCCTGCGTGCGTGATCGTAAAATGGTGGGGCCCCAACTGTGTGAACGTTGTGGCATCATTTTAGCTCCGTTTATCCAACCCAGTTAAAGGCAAAACAGAACACAGGTATTATTTTTCGGAAGGCTAATAAACATCATTTCTATGTATGGTGGTATTTTTTCACATGTCATATTTTGCGAAGAATAATTCAAGAGTTTCCCGGGCCATGGTCTCGATACGTTCGCTCGTCAACTTGCACGGAAGGCGTCAAACTTGTGCAAGTTTTTCAATCGTTATCTGTGGGACTTGCTAACTTCGACACATACCCCGCCTTTGTAGTTATTTACAACAAGGTTTAGTCTACAGCTAGTGTACTTCTCATGTGCAGGCATCTATGCATTTCTCCGCAACAATGATTTTTTTAAACCTCACGAAGTTTGGACCCCTGTCGAAGTATGGCCCCCTCCCGTTATCAAATTTTCATGTTTTGATGAAGACCAAGGTTAAGGTATGCCAGTTATGCACACACACACAAATCTTCAGTGTTCTTTTTTATATCTATTCTCAATAAAGTGATACAGAGAGTAATAAAAATTAAAAGTGTCATGCAATAAAATTTCATCACTGCTTCTAATCGCCATCTACTGGTCGATCAGAAAACTGCAGTAGCCGAATAGCTACCGAATAGCAGGCAAGTTGCCTCACTTGCCTACAAAGTTTACCTGCAAAAACGATTCGGATTTAAGGAATACGGGTGAAAAACGTAACGAGAGGGCATAAAAGCAGATGTCAGAATTATTAGATTTTCCTTAGTGAGCCGTAAAACGATTATTTTGCCCAAAAAATTACCTTTCGATCGGACGTTCCATAGCAGTGCACACATTCGCCCCCTGTGGCTATAACCGTGACCCCAGCGCCATTAATGCTCTGTCCTGCAGCGTCAGGTAACGTCGGGGAGCGTCCAGGTAACGTCACAACGTCAGGCAACGTCCGTAAGCGGACGTGATCGGCGTTGTTGATCTCCACTTGGTCAACCACACGAACATCACTCACATTGCGCGCCATGTTTCACTGACTGATCCACTACATAAAAGGGGGATAAGTCTAGAGTAGTCTAATTTGCTCTGTCTGTATACCCTTTTGTCTTTTTATTATTCATCAAAACTATTAATTGATATAACATAAATAATCTCATTTTACGAAAATAGTATATTTATTTTATTAGAAATTTTCAAAAAGTCGATTATTTGTCCGCTACCCCCAGAAATAATCCAACAGCCAAGAATAGAAATGACCATGTCGTTGCACTGTAAATCGCCAGATGTCGCTGCAGTACCGTCACAGATCCAAGATGTCCGTCCGGTTTTGAGCTTTTGTGGACATTGCTAGAAAAAGCCGAAATAATCGGTGATTCCGTGCATGGACCATGGAGAACAAACCTTTCATAACATGTAAGTCTATTTTCAGCTGTAAAATGTACTGCAACTTTGCAAACATTGACGTTTTCGCTGGCAAGTGAATGATATTGAAGGGGGGAGGGGGGGCGATGCAGTGATCGGAATTTAAGTCCTGGACTGACGTATGTTTAGTCGCCTATAGTGGCTGAAAACGGTGATGCTAATTAAGATACTGATGAGGTTAGGTTATGTATGTAGCTTCTATCAAGATTTCCTATGGCTTTTATTAGCTTAAGTCACCAGATACATTAAGTATAGCTGAGTGCAGACGACATTTTTTTGATGTTAGATATGCATACTTTACAAAGCATTCCACAAAGGTTTCGGTTCTCAGTAACTGTAGCTAAGAGTGTTACACTATAGATACGATTCAGAAGATGAAGCAGAAACAACAAAGAATGCACGCAATCTTGTACATTCAGCGTTGAGCAAAAAAAAAAGCCACACCCCCTTTTCATCATCTTTATTACTGCTTAGCCTACCATATGAGCGATCGCTGCTGTTGTTTACATCAGGGGTACTACCAGGACGTCAGCAGATAGAATTATCAATTAATGTTTGGGTTAACAGATCAAATAACTGATTGATATGACAATCAATGTTTTGTCAAATTCATCGATACAACGATGTTGGCCACCTCAACCTGAAGAAGAAGAAAGGTCTGCTTTTTGCCTACAACTGCGTCACCGTGACATCATCACGAACACTCGTATGGAGTGGATTGCCCGTCAGTCAGATTGTTATATTTTTTACGTCCTGATACGTAACAGTTCTTGTCCTGTTTTTCCATAGGTGAGGGAGACCAGAACCTGTTCTCATCCCTCCATGGTAACCTGGTACAGTGGCTCCCCTTGGAGCCCGTGGAATGGCCTGTAGAAATAGGATGGTACCCAGGCTTGTAGTATTCTATATCTCCATCCTGATGCCTAACAGTTCTTGTCCTGTTTTTCCGCAGGTGAGGGAGACCAGAACCTGTTCTCTTCTCTCCATGGCGACCTGGTACAGCGGCTGCCACTGGAGCCAGTGGAATGGCGCCGCTCGTACGGCCGGCCGCCCAGGATGGTCCAGGTTTGTTTGTTTGTTTGTTTGTTTGCTAATTAGGAATCTCCATTAGTTGAATACTTTGAATTCGTTGAATGCGTTGAATATGTTCGTGATTTTCGCAGTGTCCACTTCACCGCAAACTTAAAACAACCGCAAACATTTTTTCATTACAGTATGTGGCTGCAGTCTATGGCACTACAGTGAAGTTAAAACCACTGCAAAAACTCCATTTTCCCGCTGTCGCAAAAGTAAATCACTGTGAACTTAAATGCATTTACAGTTCATCAAACTATTCAGTATTCTTCCTGGAGTCCTCTACATACAATCCAATAAAGTACACTACAATAAATTACACATGTAATGTCAATCAATCAATTAGCATAAATCAATAACATTATTAAACATATCAAATTACACATATTCCAGGTCGAGGCCAACTTCGTCCCCTTCACTGACGAGATGCTGCCCAAGGAGGGGGACATGTCGTTGCTACGGCAACCATTCTTCCACATGTTCTGGACAGACTGTCCCGTGAGTTGAAAGCCATGTTGTATTGCATTGGTAGTTCACCTTTATCTGTGGTAAAAGATACCCTGGTACTGAACCTATATCCATGGTTTTTTTTTAAGATGGCATTTCATGTTTTATCTTTTATGTATTCAAAATGCAACAGTACATTACACAGACCTATAGGCAGCACAACGTCTAAAATTACAAAAATATGTCTAAAAATATCATGTTGACAACATTATTACTTAAAAATAGATAACTTGTCTGTCATCTGTCATACTTACATCTACATTTTGGCATGATACATATGTAACTGTAGTGTGGGCTTCAACCGGTAGTTCAACTTGTAAGTTTCTAAATTCTTTTCTTGCACAGAAATGTCAACTGCATGTCAGCTGTCATTTGGAACCCCATATATATGAAGCAAAAGAAAGATTTCACTAAATTCTTTTGCCTCGGTCCTAACTAGTCTGTGTTACACAAACTCTGCTGTACCGGGCTGTAACTGGCCCCTCTAGGAGGCCGGCGGTTGTTGGGCAGGCTGCTGTAAGCAGGATTTAGTCAGTCTAAGTCCTAACTAACCATCCCCTTTTATCTCCCATCAGGATGTAGACGTCTACAAAATCCAGACGAAAGACGAGATCACCCTCTGGCTGCAGAAGCTGCGTATCTACAACATCCAGGACTGGATGATCGTTCTGGTTGCCAATAGCGACGCCAAGAAGAACAAGCTGTTGCCGAGGACGACCGTGATTGACAAGATTAAGAGCGACTTCTGCAGCAAACAGGCTGACAGGTTGTTGTGGTTTTCTTGTTTTATAGAGATAATAATTATTTGTCTCTCAGAGTTGCATTGAATACAGCATGTCATGATATTAACTAGATTGTTTATACTGTTACATTAGATTAGATTAATTGTTAGAACTTAGATGCTTGTACGTTCACTTTAAGTTACCTCAGTTAATTTTGTTACTTTTCCGTTAACAAATTGTATAAGTTTTGTTGATTATGTTTGTTTTTATTGTATATACTATAGAGTTTCGGACTCCAGGAAGAATAGCGGTACCACTTTGGTGGTATCGCTAATGGAGATCCTAATAAAACAAACAAACAAACAAACAAACATAGTTCATCTCCCATGTATATACAGATTGCTGTTGTACCTGTTACAATTGTTGCACAATAACTTTCTTCTTCTAGAATGTTCTTCTGATACAAGGTTCGGTATGTCATCTGATAACTTCATAACCTACTGTAAATGCAGAAATGTTCGCGGTGGATTAATGTTCGCGGTTTTCGCGGTGACCACTTCACCGCGAACTTAAATCCACCGCAAACATTTTTCTATTAAGGTATTAGACTCCAGTTGATGGTGTTACCGCGGAATTTAAACCACCGCGAAAAGTCATTTCTCCAGCTACCGCAAAATTAAATCCCCGCAAACTTAAATGCATTTACAATATATCAACATATGACGACTTACAGTAACATTTTCTCCCATTTTTTGCAGATGCCTGGTTATCTACGATCCACTGACAGATTCTCCCAAGTCCCTGGAGTCGTGGGTCGCGCTAGTCCAGCGCCTGAAACAGCTGCTTCTCGTGTCCTTCAACCGGAACCTCGGACAGTTCGAGGACAACATGCGCGCTCAGAGGGAGCGCCGCACTGAGGTGGATTGGAACTTCTGCAGATACTTTCTGGTCCAGGTGAGTGTTTGTTTGTTTGTTTGTTTGTTTGTTTGGTACCTCGGGCAGTTTGAGGATAACATGCGCGCTCAGAGAGAACGTCGCACCGAGGTGGACTGGAACTTCTGCAGGTACTTCCTGGTCCAGGTGAGTGTTTGTTTGTTTGTTTGTTTGTTTGTTTGGTACCTCGGGCAGTTTGAGGATAACATGCGCGCTCAGAGAGAGCGCCGCACCGAGGTGGACTGGAACTTCTGCAGGTACTTCCTGGTCCAGGTGAGTGTTTGTTTGTTTGTTTGTTTGTTTGTTTGGTACCTCGGACAGTTTGAGGACAACATGCGCGCCCAGAGAGAGCGCCGCACCGAGGTGGACTGGAACTTCTGCAGGTACTTCCTGGTGCAGGTGAGTGTTTGTTTGTTTGTTTGTTTGTTTGGAACCTCGGGCAGTTCGAGGATAACATGCGCGCCCAGCGGGAACGGCGTACGGAGGTGGACTGGAACTTCTGCAGATACTTTCTTGTACAGGTGAGTGTTGTCTTACTACTGGTGTTAATTAGTGGCTGAGTAACCTTCTCCCTGGGGATATTCGTTGCAATTCAGTTAGGGTTGCAGTGTCATTTAGAAGGGAAGTAATATGGGGGACCCGTGTTTGAGGAGGTGCCTCAAGCAATCTTTCACTGTAGAAATATACCGTTACACAAACAGTAAGAAAACCTGCTGCCCTAAATGTATGTGCCACTATGTACTACAAGGGTTTGAAGGAACAAACAAACTTTGTAATACAGATAGAATAATTTCTCTTCAGGAAGAGCTAGCGTTTGTGTTTGGGATGCTATAAATGTAAACAAGTTTGATCAGATTGTTGTATGATCTTATATTTTGTGAGATAAAATTCAAAATTTCCCTCTTTCCAGGAGGAGCTAGCGTTTGTGTTTGAGATGCTGAAGCAGTATGAAGATGCTCTGGTCCAGTACGATGAGCTGGACGCTCTCTTCACCCAGTTTGTACTCAACATACAGGCCGGAGGTGGGAACAGTACTGTATTTCTTCAAGTGTCCAACTCCCTCCCTGTTACAGACTACATGTAGTACAGCAAAAACAGTACCGGTATTGCTGCTCTTAATTATAACCATTATAAGCCACACAGGATACATCATTACTAAAAAAAACATGTTAACATGCTGGTCCAGTACTCTTCACCCAGTTTGTACTCAACATACATGCTGGAGGTACGAAATCTAGTATCTACAATGTACTTCACTCTTAATCTAATATCACTGTACCAGCAATGTACATACCTGACATAGCAAAATTAAGATGTTGTGTTCCTTCAAAAGAATCTATTCTAGTATCTTTATCCAGTATCTAGCTTTAGTAGCTGTTCCAGCTATGGTCTTGATTTTTTGGTGGTAGAAAGCTTTAGATATAAGAAAGAAGCGATGCAAGTTTGAGCCCCCTAGCCACTTGCTAAGGAACTGCAAGGGTAGTGTTGTTAAAATCTTTCATGAAGTATTTCAAGATTGACTTTTTTAAATTGAAACTTCCCTTCTCGCCCCCAGACATTCCTGAGTGGCTGGGCAGCTTCAGTCGGCCGTGCACGTGCTGGGACGGGCTGTATCTATGGCAACCAGTTAACTACGACAAGCGCGACCTGATCCAGGAGAACACGGCGACCCTGCTCGACCTCCGCAACTACCTGTTCTCTCGCCAGTGCGCTCTGCTGTTCTTCTTACAGCGACCGTGGGAGGTCGCTCAGAGGACACTGCCTTTTGTGCACAATGTTATCAGGGAACTGGAGATATTGGAGGTGAGAATAAAGTGAGTGAGTGAGTGAGTGAGTGAGTGAGTGTGAGTGAGTGAGTGAGTGAGTGAGTGAGTGAGTGAGTGAGTGAGTGAGTGAGTGAGTGAGTGTGAGTGAATGAGTGAATGAGTGAGTGAATGAATGAATGACAAAACTACGCCAGTGTGCTCTGCTGTTCTTCTTACAGCGACCGTGGGAGGTCGCTCAGAGGACACTGCCTTTTGTGCACAACGTTATCGGGGAGCTGGAGATACTTGAGGTAACAAGGAGTGAGTGTGTGAGTGAGTAAGTGAGTGAACAACAGAACTAACTTTTTTCGCGGCAGTGCCCTCTGCTGTTCTTCCTACAGCGGCCATGGGAAGTAGTTTAGAGGACACTGCCTTTTGTGCACTGTTAGGGAACTGGAGATACTAGAGCTAAAAATGCAGGAGTGATTGAATAAATGAAGGAATGACAGAGGTACTTGTTCTCACGCCAGTGAACGTTGCTGTTCTTCCTACATGTGGATGTGGAAAGTCGCACTGAGTGAGTGTTGAGCAAGACAGTTGAGTTCTGTCTAGTATCATACATTTTTTACTTTATAAGGTTAGATAGAGGGAAGAATTAAATTAATATTGATGTTCTCAGTGAACAACATGTCACTTCTGACACCTTTGCATATTGACTTTTCTGCATAGCCTCAAGAGTTGTTGGATGCTGGGCATTGATGGTCTCTTTACAGGTGCAGAGATGGTTAATAAGTATACAAGTATGTATTTACTTATTTTGATGATATATTTTCCAGTTGACCCTCCCTGCCGGTGCTGTTGCATGCTGGGCCTTCATGAGCTGTTTGGAGGTTCTGCAGATGATTGAGAGATGCAGTGACTCTTCTCAGGTGGAGGCGTACTCCCCATACACAGCCTCGATCTGGGCGTATGCACGGGAGAAGGTGGGGAGAAATTCACTTGTGTCTGAATATGTCAAGCAATAGAGCACGTGGGATACAAGTACCAGAGTCAATCACTACTGTTGAACTTGGTCTTGTTAGGAGGCCACAGGGTAGAGCTGTTTTAATGCTCTGGGAATAAACAAGAGTCCATGTCTCTTTGTTTTACTCTTAGTCCTTCACAACAGTGGCCGTATACTATAGCAATTGTCCTTGGGTGGGGCAAAAAACTCAAAGGAAAGCTACTGTCCTGGAGTGTGTCGTGCAGTGTTCTCAGCATGTCAAGTCTACTGGACAGGGAAGGCAAAGAGTCCACAGGAATTCTGACTAGTGTCAGACATCACTTCTAAACAGTTTCCAACATTTCAGAGGTCTTAAAATGTGTCTGTCTGATTGTTACACAGTCCGCAAGTCTTAGTTGTGGTTCTACTTTGTGTTGTTTATGCTCTGAATGGATGTTGTTGTGTTTTTATCGAGCACTTCTGTTTTTCTGTAGCTACATGAACTAGGAGTGATGTGTGGCTTGATGCCTGACATGACCCCATCATCAGAACAGCTGCATATGGTGGTGGACCTGCTGGCTGGGATGGGGCAGAAACCGGAGAAAGGTCAGCTCAGTGCTCTGTCATCTGCAACAGTTCGTTGTTAGTAAGGTGTTTCAACAAGAAGTACAGTAAATAACTCATTTTATTTGCAGCCCCCAACAGAGTGAAAAACAGACAAGTCCAGTATTAGACCAAAGGTGCCTTAAATGTGTGCTGCCACCCTTTATATTTTGAATGACAATTGGTGGGATTTTCGTTTTTGGTAACAACGAAGTTGCTAAGTATGCTACATTTGTAGGTAGCAAAATATTCTAGTGTTTTGTGTTTGTTTCTTTATATCCATGTATATTTTGTAGAATCTTGCAGATAAGAAGCAGTGGTAATGTTTGTTATCAAAAACAGCCTTAGAAAATTTTTGAGCTGTCCAAGTTCTGTCTTGTTATTTAAGGCCCTGTATTCATCATTTACAATGTTTAATCTAACAGAGAGTATCCCAAAAAGTCCAGACAAGAAGCTACGGGAAGCTTTGTCGTCCAAAGCGGCTTTTCAGAAAGACAGTCTTAACAGTTTGACATTTCCCTAGCAATGTATCCATCACTGTCTGTCATCATTTAGCAGAGAGCATCCCAAACAGTCCAGACAAGAAGTTAAGAGAAGCGTTGTCGTCCAAAGCTGCGTTCCAGAAACACTACCTGGAGCTGTCGGAGCTGGCCATGGGGACGTACAAGCACATCGGCAGGATCCGGTCTGCTCGCAGGATCGGCAAGGATCTCGCAGCGTTCTACATGTGAGTAGAACTGAATACATGTACACGTACCAACCCCCTCAGGCCAGTCAGTGCCTGAAATACTTTTTTCTGCATACCTGTACTGGTGCAGGTAACATTGAAAATTACCTGCACTGGACAAATTTTACCTGCACCATTCTGAATTTAGGAAGTATGGATCATACTAAAATTGTTCAGGTACCATTGCTTTTTTTTTTAATACTTTATAGGTGGTAAAAGTCAATGCAGCTAATAACAATCCATGTACACCTTCATGATCAGACATTAGTATAAAACCCAGTACATGGACCAGTGCAGGTTAGGTGCAGGTAGACACCAGAAATACCTGCACAGCTCCAATTTTACCTGCACTAACCTGCATATGCAGGTGGTATTTCCAGCCCTGGTGAGTAAAACTGGATCTCACAAGTGAATAACACGGCTTTTGACCAGACAAGTTAGATTTATTCCTTGTGTTTTCCCAGGATGCTGGGAGATGCCCGTAAGGCGGAGTCCTTCCTGTCAGACGCCCTGAAGATGTACCAGCGAGAAGGGTGGGGTCTCCTAGCAACCAACACCTGTAAGGACCTGGCCTTCTGTCAGAAGGAGCTCAACAACATGCAGAAGTATCCTTTAGGTGGAGATGTCAATCAAATGGGCAAATATGAGCTCTATTGCTTTTCTTCATTCATTCATTCCTGTAGTATTTCCAATCAAAACAAAACACACTGATTTAATTCCGTTATTGGATATACTATTAAATCAGTGTACTATATGCTATTCAATCCAAGACACTGATTTAATAGTATATCAAGTAACGAAATTAAATCAATGTCTTGGATTAAATTGGTCAAGAGTTAAAATCTTCATTTTGTTTTTACTAAATATTTTCCTCTTCCCTTCATTATTTTATGACGTGAGGTGTTTTGGTAGACCAATAACACCCTTGGTTAGACTTGCATTTGAGATCTGGTATTTGATTAGCCTTTCTCAGTATCTGTTTTTGTGTGATGGAGAAAAGGGGTTTAAATCATCTTCACTTATTACTTTGGTCTTCCCTTCATTCATTAAAAACGGCATTCTCTGGCAAGTGAGTTCTGGTATTTGTTGTTTCTCAGTACTTGTTGATGTGACCCTTAACCCCACCCAGATATGCCGAGTCATGCTCCCTGCTGGCCTCCAACGATCTGCTCAGTCCTGCAGACAGGACACACTTCTACACCGAGCTGTTGTCTGTCTGTGGCAAGTCAGCAGGAGGGGGTGAGTAAATTCATTTAAGTTCAAGGGGACTCATTTTCATGTTAGGGAATCATAATTATATAATTATATATTATGGAGGATCGTAGGAGGTATTCACGGTATTGAGAGTTCATAGAGAGGACACAGAGTGCTTTACTGACAGAAAATCCATTAATTTTGTTGTGTGACATTTTTCGTGATGAAAAGATTATTAAAATTCAAAATGTAATTAAACCACTCTGAATATTACAAGATTTACAATTACAAACTGTAGCTCTTAGTGGCATTGTGTTGGTGTAATGCTTATAGGTATTCGGCCCAGAACCCAGAGGTACACATGTATGTAATTATAAGGCATTCAGACAGGTGGTCACTATAGACAGCATTCTTAATGCCTGTGTGGTCACAATGGCCAGGTGGTCCTTATGAAGAGGTGTCACAGGGCTCGAAATACTGGGTGCACGTGCACCCAGGTGCACCCAAAAATTTATTTGTGCACCCAATTATTTTCTGTGGGTGCACAGGGTGCACCCAAATATTTTTGTGGGTTTACCTATGTTTAACATGCTATTATGCACATTATTCTTGACATCCAAGTGTTACAAATATACTTGTTTAAGAATTGGGGTTGTTAAGTTGGAATTTGGGTTCATCGAAATCTAACAAGACGCAAAACAGCGTGCGTGCCACGCCGACATCGTGAACCGCACGCCGACCAACTTCCGGGTTCCGCTGGTAACTCTGGACAAGAGAACGCACGCTGATAATCCTGGACAAGAGAACGCAGTCATGTGATCAAAACATGACATCATCTGTGTTTCGGGAGTTTTCGGTACTTCCTACGATATCTTCCGAGACGAGAATATGTTAAATTCGTGCATTTTCGTCTTAACCTCGCTGATCTCCGCGACCACATCGGTCACGATGTCAAGGTCGGCAAAATTCGGTCTTAGAATTCCCGGATGTCAAAGCGTGAACATGTCAAAGCAAACATCTTTGCTACGCTTCCTAAGTAGCCCAAACTCAGGGCATGGGCGTGGGGGTGGACGCCGAAGCAACGACACTCAAGATCAAGATGATCCAGAGATCCAAGAAACACCGCCTGAGCCTTCAGAGCGTGAGGAATCAGGAACCAGAAGAACCCAATTTTCCTCCGGCGAGGCAGAGGGGGAGGGGGGCGCCCACGTGCGCGAGGAAAATAACAACATTCCAGGGCCGTCCACGGCGTCGGCTCCCCCCCAGTCGGAGTCCGATACAGAAGAAACAGACAGCGGGTCTTCAGCGACAGAAGAAGAAGAAGAAGAAGATGAATCCGACAGCGATTCTGCGACAGAAGAAGCTGCCAAAAGGCCAAAGCTTTGTGTAAGGCTATTTTTTTTAAATTTTTTTTAAATTTTTAAAATGTCGTCCAATAATAATCCTATAGGCATGTTTATTTTATATTTATGTTTATACGTTATTTTTCCCCTCGCCATGTGATTTTAATTACAAAATAAAAAAAATGAATAGCATTTTTTTTCTATTTTGTCCACTCGTGAAAAATTACAAAATAAAAAAAAACTGAATAATATTTTTTTCTATTTTGTCCACTCGTGAAAAATTACTTTCATAGATGTTGTTATTATGTATATTAGATAAAAGATACACATTTCATTTAGTATTATTTTTCTCACGCATGTTGGTTATTCCTGTTTTAAGCTTTGCAAGTAAAATTTGAAATCTGATGCCAAAAATAACAGCAATTAATGTTTCTTTTATGCAACTTTATACTGTAGCATTATATTTATAGATTCCACCAAAAAGATAATTAACATAATTTTCCAATGATATTCCATTGACAACTTTTCTGCCTTTATTTATTGAGCTACCCAGATCATGTCAA
This sequence comes from Branchiostoma floridae, assembly GCF_000003815.2. Lineage (NCBI taxonomy): Eukaryota > Metazoa > Chordata > Leptocardii > Amphioxiformes > Branchiostomatidae > Branchiostoma > Branchiostoma floridae. The sequence goes on along the minus strand of NC_049987.1, from coordinate 22,188,474 downwards.
GAAGTTGTTCTATTTAGTTTTCTTAGGAACAAAAGGAAGTATGGCATTGAAAAAAATTTATAAGTCCAATTTTTTTCTAGGACCAAGTGTCCTTGGATGAGAAGGCCAAAAAGAAGAAGAAGAAACAATACAAATTCCAGGATTCCTGGATGACTGACGACAAGGGAAAAAAGAGATGGTGGCTGAAACACTCTAGAAGGCGCATTATGTGGTGTGAGGCATGCAAGAAATATGATAAAAGTGGGAAGAGAAATAAATTCATCAAAGGATGTACATCAATGAGAATAAAGATTGTGCGAAAACATGAAAAAAGACCAGAACACAAAACTGCAGTTAAGAAATTGGAAGCTGAAAATGTACCAGTTCAGCAGAGACCAATGCAGAAAGCAGTATTACGAATGGAGGAAAAGAAAATTGATCAGATGCAATGTTTGTTTAGAACGTCATTTTATCTGGCAAAGCAAGGGAGACCATTTACAGATTTTCCGGGTATTATGCGACTGCAGAAGAAGAATGGTATCGATGTGGGGCAAACATACCTCAACGACAAAGAGGCAAGGATCTTTGTAGACTTTATATCAGAAGAAATGCGTAAAAAGTTGTCAAATGCGGTAAAAGATTCTGATTTTATCGCCATATTAGCCGATGGCAGTACTGATAGAGGGTCTATTGAAGAGGAGGTTATCCATGTCAGATACCTCAAGGACAACCTGGAGCCAACTACAGTGTTTGTTGCGCTAAAGCCCCTTGACAGAGGAGATGCTCCGCACATTACGGAGGCTGTGGTAACAGCTTTGAAGGAAGACCTTGAGTTGGGAGAGTCCTGGAGAGATAAACTTACTTTTGCATGCTTTGACGGCGCACCCGTAAACATGGGGAACCTTAGCGGAGTTGGGGTACGCTTACTAGAGGAATGTCCGCACCTCATTGTCCTGCAATGTTGTGCGCACAGACTCGAACTTGTCTTCAAGGACGTATTGAAAGAAGTAGCATACTTCTCCACAGTTCATGATATGTTTACTACTATCTACAAATTCTACCACTACTCACCCTTAAATTGGCAGGGACTTAAGAATGCTGCAGAAGCTCTCCACATTCAGGTCCTGAAACCGCCCAAGGCAACTGGTACGAGGTGGCTGCCACACCAAGAGCGTGCCTTAAAAGCCATTACACGAGACCATCCCGCCCTGGTCCAGCATCTTGGACAGCTTGTAGAACATGGTCAACTGGGGAGTGGTGATAGCCGGGACAAAGCAAAGGGAATCCTCGAGGTGGTAAAATCTGTCAAGTTTGTGTTGTTTGCACTGTTCTTGGCAAAATACCTGGAACTTGTGTGTTCAGTGTCCAAAGTCTTTCAGGATAATGAAAGTACTCTGGAATCTGTTTTCAGGCGGGTAGACAGTGTGGTAAAATCTTTGACTAAGTTGTGCAGCCCCTTGAAGCTGACCAGACTCATGTCTGAGGTGGAGGAAAGGGATGGGACAGTGCTGTGGAAGGGATCCACATTGCACATGGGAAGAGCACAGCGTGGTAGACCATCAGATCTTGCTGCACATAGGGGAGAAGTCATCAGAGATTGTCAGCAGATTCTCAATTCAACTTTACATCATCTCGGTCGTAGATTTGATGCTTTGCTCAGTCAGTCTGTACTCTCTGCAGCAAGAGTCTTCCAGTTCTCCAGCTGGCAACAGGAAGATGAAGAGGAGGAAGAGGATGACACTGAAGATGACATTGAGGAAGACAAACTGAGGAAAATCTACAGACACTTCCAAAGACCACTGGAAGTGAATGGGTTTGAGCTTGAAAGTGCCTTAAGAGAGTGGCATGAGCTGAAAAGAGTTTGCAGGACCCAGCTGTCCGGTATGCGAAGACCGCCATCATTTAAGGACTTTTGGGTGATGATGTTAAGGCGCGAGGAACAAGAGTACAGGAATGTGTTCCAACTACTTCGCCTGGTACTGACAATCCCCATACATACGGCGGAGTGTGAGAGGTCGTTTTCGCTAATGAATCGAGTCAAAACAGACTGGCGGTCTTGTCTTGCCCCTGCATGTCTCACAAGCCTGATGGCAATATCATTGAGTGAACAATCAGTTGAAACATTTGACCCTGTGCCTGCCATAAGGCTGTGGTGGACAGCAGGGAGGCGACGACCTTCAACTGCCCCTTATGGGCCCAGACCACGTGGTGAGACTGAAACTCCCATTTCAGATTCAACAAGCTCAGAAGAGGAACAGTAAGGTTTGTAAGTAGGGTTTTCTACCTAATTCTATGCTATTTTATGTGGTGCACCCAAAAATTTTTTGGTGCACCCAATTTTTTTGGTTGGGTGCACCAGTGCACCTAATCCCAAAAATGAATTTCGAGCCCTGTGTCACAAATACGTGTTTTATTGTAAATCAATGGCCAGATGGGCTTTAGATAAAGGTGGCTACTTGTCCATCCCAGGTTTGACTGAACTGTGTTTGGATTTATAGTGTTTCTTTGTTCAGATATACTTAGATAAATGAATATGATTTTTTTTTCCTTTCCAGATTCGTCCCTCCTCCTGCACATGGAGCCCATGATGACCATCACAGATGTGTGCATAGACAGTGAGAAGCGACACCCGATACTGGGCAGTAATGTGCACATTACCCTCCACATGCAGAGGTACAATTTGCTTATAGTATACTACTTACTGTACACATCACCCTCCACAAACAGAGGTACACTTTGCACCTAGTATACTACTTACTGTGCACATCACCCTCCACATGCAGAGGTGACGCTTTGCACATAGTATACTACTCACAGCTCTGTCTCAACTGCAACAACTTACCTGTGTGCCATGTCATGGTGAAGGCAAAAAAACATTCAATATGGAAAGAGGCTTGAACAAGAAAGTTTATAACTTGCCTAGTATATTACTGACACAAATCTGTTTCAGCTTCAACACCTTACCTGTGGCTATATTGGTCTGTATGGACACCCATTGCATGTGTTTGAGGAGGTGCCTAAGAATCATAAGGACTTAAACAATGTAAATTGTTTTTCTGTTATATAACGTTAGATCACCTTTATCCATATCCGCTGTGTTGCTAAACAGGGTATTCAGGGATATTAAGTCTATGAACGGTAGTTTCAAATTGTACCATTTTCAAGATCTTGCAGTTTGAAACAATCATCTGTCGACTTGATATCCCTAAATACATTGTTCTTAAAAAGAACGGATAAAGCTTACCCTACGGATAAAGGTGAACTAGCGTTACTTTGTCTGAGCCTTGCCTCTTCTTTCATGACCTCAATGAAAAGCAGCTTGCGGGCCAATTTCAGCTTTCAATAATAAACAAAGGTTCAAAGATTACTGATTACTTTCTTATCTTTAATGTTTTTCTTGAATTGTTTTTCTTCAGCTCCTTCTCAGAAGACATGTCCTTCGACAAGGTGACCTTGGTTCTCCAGCGTGAGCTGAGAGAGCCGTCCGTCACGTCTCAGAGCGAGGAGAAACCTGCGGAACTCGGCGGGGACAAGCCGACCTCCGACCCCCCGCGGTTCCACAAGAGGAGCGTGAGCGTGGGCTGTATGTCCAGTCTCAGGGGCTGGAACGGGCAGGCGGCTTCTAACCAGGTACTGTAATTAGTTGTCATGTAAATGTCGATGTAGGTTAGACATCCAGGTAATAAGGTACGCCAAAAAGCAGTTACTCAAGCAACTGGATATGATATTGGAAACAGTCAGATGTTTTAGATAGCATCCACTATCTTTCATCATTGACCTTGGAGGTCTGGAAGAAACTGATTTTTATACCTAACTATGACTGAAAAAGAGCTGAAGACAAGAGCTGAAACAAGGTACAACTGTATTTACTAGGTGTTTACTCATCTAATATGCAGGTTTACTCATATCTAATGCAGCTGCAGGTTTCTCTTTTTAGTTAGCTTCTTGACTAATCCAGGCCAGAGGTTTCTGTACAGGCTCTCTTATTTCATCATTCTGTAGCCCTTTGTACCAAGAATTTACTACTGTAACACATAATCAATAATATTGACACAATGCTTTATCTGTGTTGTACCTGTCCAGTAGCTTTACAATGGTAGGACAAGATATGAAAATAACTTTTTATAGTTTCATCAGTAACGGGGAAAAGGTTTCTAACACAACCAACATTTCAATGTGAGAATCATTAAAATTCCATCTCTGTCCCCAGATCCCCAGCTACCTGAATGTCCAGGCGGAGTGCCAGGTGAAACCTGACGGCAGTCTGAACTTGTCAGGCATCAACTGCCCCAGCGCCAGCCAGTTTCTGTTCTAGACTCAAACT
>NC_049987.1:22140714-22184071 GCF_000003815.2 Branchiostoma floridae | reverse complement strand
CTAACAGGACATTTCCATCTCTCTCCCCAGATCCTGTGTTAGATTCAAACTAACAGGACATTTCCATCCCTATCCCCAGATCCTGTGTTAGATTCAAACTAACAGGACATTTCCATCTCTCTCCCCAGATCCTGTGTTAGATTCAAACTAACAGGACATTTCCATCCCTATCCCCAGATCCTGTGTTAGATTCAAACTAACAGGACATTTCCATCTCTCTCCCCAGATCCTGTGTTAGACTCAAACTAACAGGACATTTCCATCCCTATCCCCAGATCCTGTGTTAGATTCAAACTAACAGGACATTTCTATCTCTCTCCCCAGATCCTGAGTTAGACTCAAACTAACAGGACATTTCCATCCCTATCCCCAGATCCTGTGTTAGATTCAAACTAACAGGACATTTCCATCCCTATCCCCAGATCCTGTGTTAGATTCAAACTAACAGGACATTTCTATCTCTCTCCCCAGATCCTGAGTTAGATTCAAACTAACAGGACATTTCCATCTCTCTCCCCAGATCCTGTGTTAGACTCAAACTAACAGGACATTTCCATCCCTATCCCCAGATCCTGTGTTAGATTCAAACTAACAGGACATTTCTATCTCTCTCCCCAGATCCTGAGTTAGACTCAAACTAACAGGACATTTCCATCTCTATCCCCAGATCCTGTGTTAGATTCAAACTAACAGGACATTTCCATCCCTATCCCCAGATCCTGTGTTAGATTCAAACTAACAGGACATTTCTATCTCTCTCCCCAGATCCTGAGTTAGACTCAAACTAACAGGACATTTCCATCTCTATCCCCAGATCCTGTGTTAGACTCAAACTAACAGGACATTTCCATCCCTATCCCCAGATCCTGTGTTAGACTCAAACTAACAGGACATTTCCATCCCTATCCCCAGATCCTGTGTTAGACTCAAACTAACAGGACATTTCCATCTCTCTCCCCAGATCCTGTGTTAGACTCAAACTAACAGGACATTTCCATCCCTATCCCCAGATCCTGAGTTAGACTCAAACTAACAGGACATTTCCATTCTCATTCCCCAGATCCTGTGTTAGATTCAAACTAACAGGACATTTCCATTCTCATTCCCCAGATCCTGTGTTAGACTCAAACTAACAGGACATTTCCTTCCCTCTCCCCAGGTCCTGTGTTAGACTCAAACTAACAGGACATTTCCTTCCCTCTCCCCAGGTCCTGTGTTAGACTCAAACTAACAGGACATTTCCATCTCTCTCCCCAGATCCTGAGTTAGATTCAAACTAACAGGACATTTCCATCTCTCTCCCCAGATCCTGTGTTAGATTCAAACTAACAGGACATTTCCATCCCTATCCCCAGATCCTGTGTTAGATTCAAACTAACAGGACATTTCCATCCCTATCCCCAGATCCTGTGTTAGATTCAAACTAACAGGACATTTCCATCCCTATCCCCAGATCCTGTGTTAGATTCAAACTAACAGGACATTTCCATCCCTATCCCCAGATCCTGTGTTAGATTCAAACTAACAGGACATTTCCATCCCTATCCCCAGGTCCTGTGTTAGATTCAAACTAACAGGACATTTCCATCCCTCTCCCCAGATCCTGTGTTAGATTCAAACTAACAGGACATTTCCATTCTCATTCCCCAGATCCTGTGTTAGATTCAAACTAACAGGACATTTCCATTCTCATTCCCCAGATCCTGTGTTAGACTCAAACTAACAGGACATTTCTATCTCTCTCCCCAGATCCCCAGCTACCCGAAAGTCCAAGCAAATTATCCAATGACAAGGAAGACCAGATGGTGATATCTATATTGAGTTTTACGTATCTTATTACCTTGATATCAAACCTTCATCGACATATGTGAGAATCTTTTTCCATCTCTGTCCCCAGATCCCCAGCTACCTGAATATTAAAACTGGATGTTAGAAGAAAGTCAGACTCTGTGTATCAAGTTTACAATTACATAACTTAAGGGGATTCTGTGTTAGACTTAAACTAACAGGACATTTCCATCCCCAGATCCCCAGCTACCTGAATGTCCAGGCCGAGTGTCAGGTGAAACCTGATGGCAGTCTGAACTGGTCCGGCATCAACTGCCCCAGTTCAAGTTTACAATGGCACAACATCACAAGATTCTATGTTAGATTCAAAATAACAGGACATTTCTATTTTCATCCCCAGATCTCCAGCTATCTGAATGTCAAAACTTGATGTTAAAAAAAGTTTCTTTATCAAGTTTGTAATAACACCACATTAGGTGATTCTGTTTTACTTCGAAATATGAAGGCAATTTTCATCTCACTCCCAGATCCCCAGCTACCTAAATGTATCCGGCATCAACTGCCCCAGCGCCAGCCAGTTTCTGGGTTAGACTCAAACTAACAGGACATTTCCATCTCTCTCCCCAGATCCTGTGTTAGATTCAAACTAACAGGACATTTCCATCTCTCTCCCCAGATCCTGTGTTAGATTCAAACTAACAGGACATTTCCATCTCTCTCCCCAGATCCTGTGTTAGATTCAAACTAACAGGACATTTCCATCTCTCTCCCCAGATCCTGTGTTAGATTCAAACTAACAGGACATTTCCATCTCTCTCCCCAGATCCTGTGTTAGATTCAAACTAACAGGACATTTCCATCTCTCTCCCCAGATCCTGTGTTAGATTCAAACTAACAGGACATTTCCATCTCTCTCCCCAGATCCTGTGTTAGATTCAAACTAACAGGACATTTCCATCTCTCTCCCCAGATCCTGTGTTAGATTCAAACTAACAGGACATTTCCATCTCTCTCCCCAGACCTCCAGCTACCTGAATGTCTAACCTTCATCGACTAGATGATGGGAGGAACATTAATTTTTCTATCCCTATCCCCAGATCCCCAGCTACCTGAAAGTCCAAGCAAATTATCCAATGACAAGGAAGACCAGATGGTGATATGAGTTTTGAGTTTTACGTATCTTATTACCTTGATATCAAACCTTCATCGACATATGTGAGAATCTTTTTCCATCTCTGTCCCCAGATCCCCAGCTACTTGAACGTCCAGGCGGAGTGCCAGGTGAAACCTGACGGCAGTCTGAACTGGTCGGGCATCAACTGCCCCAGCGCCAGCCAGTTTCTACGGCGACAGGACTCCTCCCACTCGCTGGTCAAAGGTCAGGAGGTCGTGAAGGAGGAGGGCGACCTGAACCTGGAGGTCGGGAACATTACCCTGAAACCTGGAGACAATAAAATCTGCTTCTCCACCACTGTAAGTGTTGTTTTAGCCAAGTTAGCCAAAAGTTTGCGTAGATTGCATTGAATCTGTTATTATTAGTGAATGTTGTGAAGTATGCATTATCTTTATACTGTACAGTCAAGTCTGTATTTATCACCACCTCTGCATTTTTAGTAAGTGCCACTTTTTGGTGGTTAGATAAATTTTACCACTGACACAAGCATAAAAAATCCTGTCTATAGTGACCACCCATCTACTGTGACAATTTTTCTCAAGTTCCTTGAGTGGTCACTATATATTATTACAGTAGACATGTTTTACCATTGCCATCCTTTTTTTGTACCTTACACCTTTTGGATAAAGTGTTTAAGCTACTTTTCTCTTCCCTCAGGTTGAGAGCCGAGGCCTGTTCACAGTCCGACAGCTAGTCCTGAGACTGAGCAGTGCTGAGTTTGTCTCCTCCCGGATCTGGCCCCCATCCTCGTACGAAGTCGCCAGTCAGAACCCGACGGTGACGCTCACACCTCTACAGGGTAGATACTGTGCTGGTTTTTTTTTTATAATTTATACGTTTTCTCGATATTATCTGTTGTGTCAATTGGCTGAGTGACTTGGTTATTGGACAGTTTCAAGATCAATTGGTCATGGGTTCAAATCCTGGCATTCCTTACTAGACATTGTTCACTTGGGAAAGGCACTTCACCTTCCATCACTTTCCTCACTCCACCCAGATGTAACATGGGTACTTGACTGATTTCAAATACCATGCTATAGACACATGCATTGGATAACAGCCCACTGCCCCTGTGGCCTTGAAAAGTGACTAAGTGACTATTAGAATATCTTTACCTTTTAACAGTACATGTATCTGTGACACTTTCCAATTCTTAAGTGACCAGTGTCTTAAACTTTTAACATTCAGTCTGTTGAATCAACATGTTATAGTTCAATTAAGAGATGTTGAACCACCTATTAATAGCAGTATGCTTGTTAATTGATCACCTGTATTGTACATTGCAGACCTCCTGGCTGGAATCCCTCAGCAGATCCAGGTGACCGTGTGCACAGGTGACCACGTTTTGCCACAGGACACCACGATAGGGTTCTCCACAACCCCCCAACTCACCCTCCAGGCACCACAGGACAGACATGGGAAGGTCACCAAACAGGATGCAGGTGAGGGCAGAGTTCAAAGATCACTAAACAGGATACAGGTTACAAAGTTTGAGTCCAGAGTTGTAAGGTAACCAAACAAGACACAATAACTTAAAAGTTTATATTCAGAATTAGAAATATGTACACTAATACAATATAAGAGCACTGTGGAAGCCAACCATCAGCTCCAGCTGACTGTTTTTGTAACAGTTGACAAGTGTTAATTTCTCCTCTCCATAGCTGAAGATGAGTCCCCAGATGATGTAGAGTACCAGTAAGAGGAGGAGGAAGGCTGTCTGGTGCTGAAGCTGCCGACTGTGGAGGCGTACCTTTGACTCCAGCTAAATGTTTATGCTACATCTGACCAGTGTTAACTTCTTCTCCTCCACAGCTGAAGATGAATCCCCAGATGATGTAGAGTACCAGTCAGAGGAGGATGGAGGCTGCCTGGTCCTGAAGCTGCCCACTGTAGAGGCGTACCATCGTCTCCAGCTGACCGTCTGGGCCACAGCGGAGATCCCTGACCTGGGGTTGGCTGGACAGGAGGGAGATGCCACCAATGTGGAACACAAGGTAACGCTAGTTCACTTTTATCCGTGGGGTAACCTTTATCCATTGTTTTTAAAACAGGGTATGTACGGATATTTTGTCAACGTGTGTTGGTTTCAAGCTGCAATATCCTGAAAATACTGCAGTTTTAAACGAAATTCCGTTTACTTGATATCTGTACATAACCTGTTTTAAAATCAACGGAAATAGGTTACCCAACGGATAAAGGAGAACTAACGTTATACAAAGCACTGACTGCAGACCATGGATAATTGAAAATGTTTGTTGTTCAGTCGTGTGGACTCTTTATCATGGTAGACCAATTTGGAAAACAAGGTACATGAAGCACTGACTGTAGACCACGGCAAGATGATGATAAAAATGTTTGGATGAGCTAGGGTCTATCTTTTTTCCAGTTATGTAATTGACTCTTTCTGTAAACAACAAAGCATGCTGCCAGGTTATCCAGTTCAGTTTCTGTTGATTGTCCATTGTTCTCACATTACTTTTACTAGTTTTAGCTTACCTTCTTTTTAGGAAGCATTCAATGATAAATCTAGACAACTCACTGCTCCTTTATCTGTGATAGTTACTGCAGTGACGGTGCTGGAACTTGTTTCTTCGGCTCTTGTCGTCTCAGGAGACAGTCGACAGCTTCAGTCAGGGACTCAGGCAGTTATTTTTTATATTCTAAGAAAATGAACAAAACAAGTGTATATGAGAAATATTTTATCTATCCCAATAACAACCATTCCTTGTGATTTACTTTGTTTGTTTCTGCAGGTCTCCTTTAAGAGTCCACTAGTAAAAGATGAACCTGAGACGACCTTCATTTTCCACTATCCATTCCTGGCCAAGAACCAGCTACACACTGCAGGGGACAGGTAGCTTTATATTGATTTTTTTCATCTATTTCATTAATCTCCAAGAAATATTTGCATGGTTCATGATACAATATTTGATTTGAACCTCCAAGTGTGCTCTTCGCCTATGATGACCAGTTTGAATTTGTGTTTCATAGAATTTTGGCTATGTCCAACATACATGTACATATAAATGGCACCTGGATGCATGTAAATTTTGTTATTACACATTAAACATACAGATTAGCACAGTCAAACCTCTCTGTAATGACTACTTGGTGGATGTGAGGAAATAAGACAAGTAATTAATTCAGTCAGAAGAATGAGAGTCAATGAAAAATATGGTGTAATGGACTAGTACAGGCATGAGTGCAAATTTGATCCCCAAAAAGGCAGAATTAGAGCTAAGTAAAACAGGTTTCTGTGCAACACCATGACCTACTCATTATTTGTCTTATGATATGCCTGTTGAGAAAGACATCTTACTTGACTTATTTATGATTTCAATAATCATAACCTTTTACTTCTTCCCATGTGTTCCCTCTGTAGTAAGTTTGTGCATGTGGAGGTGGTTGGCCTGAGCAGTGCCAAGTTTGACCTACAGAACCCTGACCTCTCCATCAGTGACCTGCAGGACAGTGACACGGCTGTGAGATTGACACCGCTCCATCAAGACAGCCCCATGGTCAGTTTTATCTGTGCTTATTTAGTAATCTCCAAGCAGATCCTACAATGGCATCAGATAGTACCAAACTGGCTAAGGAGTGTAGTCAGCCAAAAGGTGTCCATTTGCCTTGTAGCGAAACACTCTCCTAAGATGGCTTCACTCCTCTGCCAGCTTTTGATAGTATCTTATGCTACCGTAGGATCTGCTTGGAGATTACTTATTTAGGTGTATGTCTTACTTAACTGTTAGGATGTTCCTGTAGCTCAACTGGTTGCGGCCTCACAGTTGAGCTCCTGGTTCTGATTTCGTTGGTAACTGGGAGACCCCAGTTCCCTGTGGAACAGGGCATCTCTGCACCTGTCTTTTGGAAGGGATGTAAAGTTGGGGTCCTGTGTTTGAGGAGGTGCCTTGAGCGCGCTATGGAGAAAGGACTAGCACCCCCTCCTGTAAAATAAACTTTTGCAATACAAACAAACAGCCCCAACCACAAGGACACCATATCAACCTTGTGTAGGAACAGAAATTCAATTGTCTAATATTCTACATTTCTACCATTTACATGTGACAGTAAGAGGTTGGTAGTTTGAATTCCAGCTTTTGTTGCTCCTCAAACTTGCACACTTAACTGGAAAGGGTTGCAGTCCTTAGGACAGGAGGATGTGGTACATGTCGAAAAGAGCTTGGGGAAATTCATTGGTACAATAAACCTGTAAACACTGTACGTGGCGTCGGTCTTCTCTGTCACAACCTAGGGAAGATTAGCTCTTCTGTGAGCTAAACTGGTGTGAGGTCTTTCAATTGAAGTCTTTTGTAACATTTTTCCCTCCCAGGTTGTGTACAGAGACCAGATGGTGTCATACCTTTGGTAGATTTTAACTCGTATGTGCCCCCCTCCCCCCATGTTGTGTACAGAGACCAGACCGCGTCGTACCTGTGGCAGATGTTAACTCTTACAGGCCCTCTCCCCCCCACCTAGATTGTATACAAGGACCAGACCGTGTCGTACCTGTGGCAGCTGCACCCAGAAGAACTGCAGGGACTGCCGCAGCTCAGCTGCAGGTTTTCTCTGCAGTACTGTCTGCAGGGATCACAGCAGCAGACTCCCTACAACTACAGCTTTACAATGAACAGCTTTAAGGTATGGAACAACAGTATCAACAACAATCAACCTACCCCGCAAAAGTTTGCAGTGTTGTATGCAAAGGTCTCCTTTATTTTTGGTTGATAGCACTGAAATTTGTAGTGATGACTTTATGCATATAGAAAAGACCAAATTTTACTTACACATTACCATTGCAGAGTTTAAAGCTATATGTACTGTGCATTTTCTTTATCACAGAGACATCAGTGGGAAGAACCAAGCTTGAGCTCTCTGTCATCAATGTTGTTTGTATTTACTTGTTCGTTTGTTTGTTTGTTGACCCCAGACCCTGTACCAGGTCGAGACAACAGTGGAGACCCCCCACAAGCATTGTTTGTATTTATTTGTTTGTTTGTTTGTTTGTTTGTTGACTCCAGACCCTGTACCAGGTAGAGACCTCAGTAGAGACACCAACAGGCAGTGAGAAGTGCCAGGCAGGAGACCTGTGTCCTTTACATTGTTTCTATTTATTTGTTTGTCTATTCACTTGTTATCTTTGTTTGTTTGTTTGTTGACTCCAGACCCTGTACCAGGTAGAGACAACAGTGGAGACCCCCACAGGCTGTGAGAAGTGCCAGGCAGGAGTCCTGTGTCATCGGTGTTGCTTATATTTACTTGTTTGTTTGTTTGTTTGTTGACTCCAGACCCTGTACCAGGTAGAGACGACAGTTGAGACCCCAACAGGCAGTAAGAAGTGCCAGGCGGGAGTCCTGTGTCATCGGTGTTTCTTATATTTACTTGTTTGTTTGTTTGTTTGTTGACTCCAGACCCTGTACCAGGTCGAGACATCAGTGGAGACCCCAACAGGTAGTGAGAAGTGCCAGGCTGGAGTTTTATGTCATCGGTGTTGCTTATATTTACTTGTTTGTTTGTTTGTTGACTCCAGACCCTGTACCAAGTAGAGACATCAGTGGAGACCCCAACAGGTAGTGAGAAGTGCCAGGCTGGAGTTTTATGTCATCGGTGTTGCTTATATTTACTTGTTTGTTTGTTTGTTGACTCCAGACCCTGTACCAGGTGGAGACAACAGTGGAGACCCCCACAGGTAGTGAGAAGTGCCAGGCTGGAGTTCTGTGTCCGTTACATTGTTTCTATGTGTTTGTCTATTTACTTATTTGTTTGTTTATTTGTTTGTTTGTTGACTCCAGACCCTGTACCAGGTGGAGACAACAGTGGAGACCCCCACAGGTAGTGAGAAGTGCCAGGCTGGAGTTCTGTGTCCGTTACATTGTTTCTATGTGTTTGTCTATTTACTTATTTGTTTGTTTATTTGTTTGTTTGCTGACTCCAGACCCTGTACCAGGTAGAGACGACAGTGGAGACCCCCACAGGCAGTGAGAAGTGCCAGGCGGGAGTCCTGTGTCATCGGTGTTGCTTATATTTACTTCTTTGTTTGTTTGTTTGTTGACTCCAGACCCTGTACCAGGTAGAGACAACAGTGGAGACCCCCACAGGTAGTGAGAAGTGCCAGGCGGGAGTCCTATGTCATCGGTGTTGCTTATATTTACTTGTTTGTTTGTTTGTTTGTTGACTCCAGACCCTGTACCAGGTAGAGACGACAATGGAGACCCCCACAGGTAGTGAGAAGTGCCAGGCGGGAGTCCTGTGTCATCGGTGTTGCTTATATTTACTTGTTTGTTTGTTTGTTGACTCCAGACCCTGTACCAGGTAGAGACGACAGTTGAGACCCCAACAGGCAGTAAGAAGTGCCAGGCGGGAGTCCTGTGTCATCGGTGTTTCTTATATTTACTTGTTTGTTTGTTTGTTTGTTGACTCCAGACCCTGTACCAGGTCGAGACATCAGTGGAGACCCCAACAGGTAGTGAAAAGTGCCAGGCGGGAGTCCTGTGTCATCGGTGTTGCTTATATTTACTTGTTTGTTTGTTTGTTGACTCCAGACCCTGTACCAGGTGGAGACAACAGTGGAGACCCCCACAGGTAGTGAGAAGTGCCAGGCTGGAGTTCTGTGTCCGTTACATTGTTTCTATGTGTTTGTCTATTTACTTATTTGTTTGTTTATTTGTTTGTTTGTTGACTCCAGACCCTGTACCAGGTGGAGACAACAGTGGAGACCCCCACAGGTAGTGAGAAGTGCCAGGCTGGAGTTCTGTGTCCGTTACATTGTTTCTATGTGTTTGTCTATTTACTTATTTGTTTGTTTATTTGTTTGTTTGCTGACTCCAGACCCTGTACCAGGTAGAGACGACAGTGGAGACCCCCACAGGCAGTGAGAAGTGCCAGGCGGGAGTCCTGTGTCATCGGTGTTGCTTATATTTACTTCTTTGTTTGTTTGTTTGTTGACTCCAGACCCTGTACCAGGTAGAGACAACAGTGGAGACCCCCACAGGTAGTGAGAAGTGCCAGGCGGGAGTCCTATGTCATCGGTGTTGCTTATATTTACTTGTTTGTTTGTTTGTTTGTTGACTCCAGACCCTGTACCAAGTAGAGACGACAGTTGAGACCCCCACAGGCAGTGAGAAGTGCCAGGCTGGAGTTCTGTGTCATCGGTGTTGCTTATATTTACTTGTTTGTTTATTTGTTTGTTTGTTTGTTGACTCCAGACCCTGTACCAGGTAGAGACAACAGTGGAGACCCCCACAGGTAGTGAGAAGTGCCAGGCGGGAGTCCTATGTCATCGGTGTTGCTTATATTTACTTGTTTGTTTGTTTGTTTGTTGACTCCAGACCCTGTACCAAGTAGAGACGACAGTTGAGACCCCCACAGGCAGTGAGAAGTGCCAGGCTGGAGTTCTGTGTCATCGGTGTTGCTTATATTTACTTGTTTGTTTATTTGTTTGTTTGTTGACTCCAGACCCTGTACCAGGTAGAGACGACAGTGGAGACCCCAACAGGTAGTGAGAAGTGCCAGGCTGGAGTCCTGTGTCATCTATGTTGTTTATTCACTTGTTTGTTTGTTTTTTTGTTGTTAACTCCAGACCCTGTACCAAGTAGAGACGACAGTGGAGACACCAAAAGGCAGTGAGAAGTGCCTGGCTACAGTTTTGTGTCATCATTATGTTGTTTGTATTTATTTGTTTATCTATTTATTTGTTTGTTGATTCCAGACCCTGTACCAGGTAGAGACGACAGTAGAGACCCCCACAGGTAGTGAGAAGTGCCAGGCAGGAGTTTTATGTCCCCTGAGACTGCTCATCACCTCCACATCCCAACCTGTGGACAGACAGGACACAGATTCGGTACCGCTCATGTACGAGGGTGAGTACTTCTTTGAAGGTTAGACATCCAGGTAATAAGATAAACCAAAAAACAGTTACTCAAGCAACTTTGGATACGGTCAGACGTTTCAGATATTATCCACTATCCTTTAGTAGAGGTTAAAGTGATTCACGCATTTCATAACAATCATATCTGCCCCCCCAAAAAATTGTTGCTGATGAAAAAGCTGCTGTTACTAAGCCTGTTAGCCATATCCATTACATGTATCTGTATCAATATATCTGGTATAATCACCTGGCATAATATACCATATGTAGCATCTCTTAACTCTTTGAAAATGGGGATGGAGAAGAAAGAGAGTCATAAACAGAAAGACACTATTATTAGACTTCAAAGATGTGTCAAACATTGACATGTATTTAGTTTCTCCCTTATATAATCTAAAGTAACCAGGGTTATGTCAAACCTTTTCCAGTGCTGGCAGACAACACCATGTGGGCTGTGTGCGGCAAGAGTTCAGGGGTCGTCTCCATGCCGACCGCTACCATGACAACCAAGGAGGTTCTGCTGGAGGTCATGCCTCTGATTGGTGGATACCTGCCGGTTCCTGTCGTCCAATTGTCCCAGTACCAGGAGCTACCCTCTCCAGACAACAATGAACTCTCCCCTGGCACCGTTAGACCCTCCCCTGACAGTGTTGAACGGTCCCCTGATGACAGTCATCCAGGACAGGTGTACTTCGGACATGGACAGGTGTACAGCTGTAGCCAGGCGCAGCAGGTGCACGTCTTACCTGCCAACAACGGGGGCAACCTGGTCATCACCTTCCAATGAACTTTGACCTCATTTGACCCTTCAGTGAACTTTAACCTTATTACCCTCTAGTGAACTTTAACCTAAAGGTCATTATTTTCAAATAATTTGGTCATTACCTTTCAGTCAGTTCAGTTACCTTTCAATAAATTTAACTTGAAGGTCATTACCTTCCAATGAACTTGAGCCTACAGGTCATTACCCTCTAATGAACTTAAAGTGAAAGGTTATTACCGAACTTTAACCTGTTGGTCATTACCGTCCAATCAACTTACTGATATAAATTATTTCTTCATTTTTCCTTTCTGATGTAAATAAGATGGTGCAATATCGGGAGGCTGCCATGAATTTAAGACAAAGGAAGCTTCAGTTCTGTAGACTCTGTACTACATTCAAGAATGTTGCATAGAGATGTCATTAAATATTGTGGTACATGTAATCATAATGCCTGAACATTGGTACAGGAAGATATTATAAAAAAGAAATTGCTGGTAATAGCCTTGGTTGTATGCAGCTCCTATGTATATAGAGTAAACTGCTATGGGGTACCAGAGATATAACGTTAGTTTTATGCAGAAACAATGAAGATAAGAATAAAACTCCTAAACTGGT
Organism: Branchiostoma floridae; assembly: GCF_000003815.2. NCBI lineage: Eukaryota > Metazoa > Chordata > Leptocardii > Amphioxiformes > Branchiostomatidae > Branchiostoma > Branchiostoma floridae. The sequence goes on along the minus strand of NC_049987.1, from coordinate 22,171,867 downwards.
CACCTTTTGTCCTTTTTTATGTCCTCTTTATCAAAACTGATTAACTGTATAATTTATGACTTTATAATTGGGATATGATCTATGATATAAAAGTATGATTTGACAATGAAACTTATAAAATGCACTTCTTTATTTAATTAAGAATTTCCTTTGAAAGACACATGGGAGTTTTGAATGCTCAAATATCACCACCTTGGTGGAAAGGGGTATTACTTGTAATTTCTTCATTTTCCTTTCCTTTGTTTCCAGTTAGGTTGTTTGGCCCAGATCCCTAGGGTCCTTGGTTTGGATCCCCTAACATGCCACCAATGTTGTGACCTTGGGAAAGTCGCTGTGCATGATTTTCCTCACTATAGTCTACACCCAGGTTGGAAAATGGGTCTCCAGGCAGATTTACCAGTGGCATAAGATAGTATCAAAGCTGGTCGGCTGACTCCCTTTGGCCGGATATACTCCTTGGCCAGCTTTGATACATGTTATGCCACTGGGTACCGACTTTAATAGGGGAGGTAAAAGGCGGTGGGAGGAGAGGGATGGGCTAATCTTTCAAGCAGATCCTTCGGTAGCATAAGGTAGTATCAAAAGCTGGCAAAGGAGTGAAGCCGGCCTAGGCAAATGGACACCTTTTGGCCGACTACACTCCTTGGCCAGTTTGGTACTCTCTTATGCCATTTTAGGATCTGCTTGGAGATTAGGATGGGCTACGCCTTTCAATATACACAAGTACGCAGTAGATACAGTGGATAACAAACCACTACTCTTACAGCCTCACAAAGGCTTTGGGACTAGTCGACTACATAGCACATTAATTCACAGTAAGGATGAACCTGTTCTCCAACTAGATCTCTCTTGCATACCAATTCACAGGTAGGATATAACAACTCCCTCCAACAAGATTTCTCCAGTGTCCCTGACGAAAGACACCGGATGGTTGTCTGATCTGAAACGTCTGACCGTTTCCAACATCACATCCAGTTGCTTGAGTAACTGCTTTTTGGTGTGTCTTGTAACCTGGATGTCTAACCTTTGGTTTCTCCTTTCGATTTTTCAACAGATGAGCAGGCAAACAGGCACTTGCCCGTGGGTTCGGCAACCTGTTTGCCTGACCTGCACATGACTTTTTATGGTGAAGGAGGGGTGTGCAATTCCTTCTGCACCCTCTCGTCTACAGGGACAGAATTATATGCAACGTGTAAGACGGCCCCAGTAGATGCAGGTTTCTTGTTCGGAGTTTTCGTCTCCTAGTAGGACTTCTGGTCAAGGATACAAGAGGTTCCTCCTACCTTAATCAACATGCTATGGGACTACATTTGCCTTGCCTATATTGTTACCCTTTGCACATTCATGGTCTGTGTGAACCCAGTGTGAACGAGCCACGTGCGGATCTTGTTTATGCAAACTGTTTACACAAGGAACTCATAAGCAGATTTGCTGCCTAGGAAAAGATTAAGAATGCTCGGCTCTATGATTAAAGACCAGAACGTAATAATTGGATTTTACCGGGGCTCGTGTGTGGTGATGACTGTGCCTGTGGAGATTGGGGCTCTGTTGGGGGTTTTGCACTAGCTTTTAAAAAAACACAATGTAGTGAGTTACCATGTAATTTTCACTATATATGTACAATGTCAGAATTTTCAATTGTCTACATTTTCAGGTAAAAAACTTTATCCGGTTTACAGTAGCTGTAAAATTTTCACCATCAACTTTGATTGACCATATAACCTTCTTGGATTGACACAGAAAAACGGCAGTGTTAGAAATGCTCTGTTTAGCAAGTAATTTTCATGGTCGACATTGAGAGGATTTGAGACGTAAAGGTTTCAACTCCTAGTCTTTTATTTCTTGGGTTTTCATGGGTTTTTTTATGGGTTTTTAACAACCGAAGCACTTCCATATCGTGTATCATCAATGAAAGTTAGCCATCCAGGTAACAAGATATAAACTTACTCGAGCAACTAGACTAGTATTGAAAACCGCCAGATTGCATCCGCTTTCTTTCGTCAATGGATTCTATCTGACACGTCTGCTTATCGTTTTCGAAACGTTTCCAGTTGCTCGACTAACTTATGTATTTTGCACATCCTGATCCCACTGCAAAGTATGTTTATTGCTTTCTACTACCTGCGACGGCATGACTCCTCCAGGCCAAGCGACCATCGTACGAGCCTTGAAAATCGCCGGCGATCCCGAAAAATCGCGGGATGATCGTGAGAACATCGGACGTCTTACTCACGAAAATGCCATTTAGAGCTCGCAGAATTGTCGTCCGAACGATTTTCGCCTAATGTGACGGGGGTATGAAAAGATGAAACGCCGCTCTGAAAGTCAGGGAAGGAGGGTACTACTAGTAATTACTATGATCCCGTTTTCTTCATCCATCCGCACAAGGTATGTTTGTAAACCCCCCATGCCCACCTTTGCCATGCTCGGCTCGCCCCCTCCCACCCCCGATGATTACAACAGGTTAATAGGTCTGCGGCTGACATATTACAACGGGCCAGCTGGGCACGGATCGCGTTACCGAACTCACAACCTGAGATCCAAGCAGACGTAATGCGTGTTCAACCATTCATTTTACCCTAGGATTATCGGAACTCCTAAAAAGTAGATCGGAGCTCCTACAAAGGCTCCACAAGACAAGCCTCACTGAAACATTAGCGCACGAGTCCTTCTTTTTCAGTGAGGCGCAAAATGCTGATGCTTACACATTAGAACATATAGTTACGATACGGTATATACATCGATACAGTATACAGCATAGATAGCTAGGACACGTACAGTCAGATGTGCAAAAAGTAGGTCTGACAGGTCGCACGGTGTAATATATGAATACTAGTAATGACCTGCATTGTATGTATCTACCCACTGGGTTAACTACACGTCGCAAAAAAACGGAGTTTACATAGGAATATCATATAAAAAAATATCAACACAAGAATTGTAATCTACTCTAAATTCGATTCCTCGCTTCTTTGTGATGGTGAAAATGAAGGAACGGGTCTGTTTTAGAATCGGAGATTTTTTTAAAATTGATTAGAAATATAATTTATTCTGAATCACTTATATGGTGTTTATGAATTAGGGAAACATATGTTCTATCAGTCCATAAAATTCAGCTCTGCCGCGCCGCTTGCCTGTGGAACTGGTAGGGCGTACAAAGGGCGATACAGGCATTAATGTGTCGGAAACACTTGTCTTGTGGGGTCTTTGTAGTCTTTTATACACATCTACTTCTCTTCCTTGTGGTTCATGCTTTGCCCTTTGCCTCAGTCGCACTGGGCAGAGCAAAATTATTTCAAGTACATGCATAGTGATTTAAAACTACTCTCTAAGCAGAGGTTAGACTCCGACTTTTTATGTCTTTTTTTTACGTTTTTGTGGTGCATACTATTTTGTCGGCTTTTCGTTCCGTCCGCCAGCCAAACTTCGCATCAAACCTCGTCAATATCTTACTACGCGAATCCACTGTATTGTCGACAGGTACACAGCAAGGCGATCAGAAAAATGGGCAACTAAGAGAGAGAAACGCATAAAAGGCCACAAAAAGGCCCGAAAAACAATCCCGATCGACTCATCTACTCGGAGATTAGGCTGGACCACTGATCTCCAAGCACGCTGATGATCACACATGAGCATCCGGTGTGGTCTGAGGGTATTTGGAGGACAATCTTTGTGTGAGTGCGTCTTTCTAATAGTGAACCCGAACTTCCTTTCAGCTTGTGAAGAGTTTAGAACTTGTGCTAACTGCGAAGACGTATTAAACGTTACAAAACCACATCAAAAACACTGAAACTGAGCAGGATCCTTACATCTGCTCGGAGATTACTGCCCACAAACCCTGGGTGTTCTGTGCGCCACCCTGCCCGGCATTATCGCACATATAGTACATGTAAGTGGATTAGTGCGGAGTTAATCATTACCTCAATCCCGCTCCTGTATCACAAGGCCGGGGTTCCAATCCCATTGGAGGTCTAACCACCGATATACACCAATCTCCAAGCAGATAGAGGGGTGGAAAATCGTACAGGGTATTTGCGTCGAGGACTTACCGAACACTGACTTTCTTCTATATCACACTTACTCGGAGATTAATGAATATACGTTTATTGCTAATGTACGCCCGAGGGCTGATTGCAAATACATGTGTAACATTGGTGTAAAACTGACATTTACAATGATATAGTCCGCGTGGTTCTAGCCTCCGTAGCAGGCTCTGGAGCCAATGAATCAGCGACGGTCGGCAATCAGCGACCCAGTACAAAAGAAATGGCCAGCAAAAGTGTATTATGAGCCGATGAAGGCCCCATGGAGGCTTAAGCTTCTACGGAGACTAGCGTGGATCAATGTTTAGGGAGGATCACACCATAAGCTTAAAGTGTAGGGTGTATTTACAGCGACAGGTGTAGCCCCAACCAAGATGCCCTAGCCAGGCTTGAACTGGGGTCTCGGTACGTTGCATGCTGGATTTTTATTTCTTTTTTAAATAACATGTAAGCATATAACATGATGGCGATACTGGATTGATTCACGCAGAAAAATCAAGAATCATAACATTAGTGAGATGAGTTATTCATTGCTTTTATATTGACATTAACAAGTTGTGCTGTGGCCCTTGTTGGAATTTTACTGCAAATTCATGCCAAAAGGATCATTGTGAATACGGAAAACACGTGTTTGATATACATGATAATTGTAAAAGATTGAGATAATGAAGTAAGTAGTAAGTAAGTAAGTTTAAGCAGGCTACCAGAGCGACCTCATAGGTAAAAGTAAAGGCAGGTAAATATAGCCTCATAGCCCTTTTGAGGTTGTAGTGAGTTGTTATCCACTGTGTGTAACGCATGGTATTGGACGGCAGAGTTCATCTCTTTTCTACTCCCCAACCGAAGTCAGGTACCCATTCTTACACCTGGGTGGAGTGAGGAAAGCCGTGTGAAGTGCCTTTCCCAAGAGCACAACATTAGTGGCATGCTAGGGGATGCCAAACCCAGAACAACTTACTTTTATTTCATTTTCAATCCTTGATTTTCACCATTGTTTTTACCTTCCATGTTTTCCGGCACGTCACCGCAATCCCAGACATAATTAAACATTTTTTTCCGAAACTGCAATTTCGTTCGGGATGTTCCATTCTAAAACCTCGAGGGGTGCGGATCGGAAAACCGCTTCAAAATCAAGATTGAGAGTAGGTAATGGCTTAATACACATGTGAACGGTAATTAAACGTCAAAGGCGACGGGATTAAGTCTTGTTTTGGACCACCCCTCCAGAGATTACGGAATGGACGATCCCTGTACGAAAAGGCAATCAGACTCCAGATTGAATATCAAATAGCCAGGCCGTTCCCCTGATGATTGAAATATAGTCCCCACCACACAGAAGGAACCCCCACTGCACAACTTCTGCTATTGTACAACTGAGAATCACCATCTTTTTCTGCAGTGGAACGAAGAAGAACGCTGGGTCCGAACTGTGCGATACTAGATTCGAGTATATATTTAAAGTATCCATCGCGACCTTAGTGAAACATGTCTTGCCCGACCACCCAGTACTCAAACGACGCTTTGGTCGCACTGAAAGCCATCGGCAACTGCAGCGCCGACTCCGTCCCCCTCCCTCTGCTACCCCCCTCCACATCCACGGGGATGTTATCCAGTGTAGGGGGTATGGAGAACACCTACGTACCCCCTACCCTAGTCTCCTTCTCCGCCGAGGGGGTCCGCACGTGCCTCTCCCCTACAGCCTTCTCACCTGTGTCGTCCATCGTGAACCTCAGCAACGCAGGATACCCTTCCTTCGCGCCTACCCCGACCCCCTTACCACCGATCTCCCTCGGTCTGGATCTGGTCCTGAAGAAGCCTCTCAACCACAGCACTACCTACGGGGTCGACTCCACGGCGTCCTTCTTCTCCGCTCCCGTCATCACATCCGAGCCGGACCGCCACGACGCCGGTAAGTGAGACCTGGCGATTACTATACATTGGTTTTGCAGGACGACGACTTATTTTTGGTTCCAAACCATTACTATACATAACAGAACCTTTCCCTAACCATGTCAGTCTTACCGGGGCCGTAATACATAAAGATTTAAACTTTGCCGTGTTTACAATTTCTGTGTAACGGTGTGTGAAGGGGTGTAGGTCGGTTGGGCTTTCTTTCTTATCAGCCCAATTTTCGTTAGTTTCTTGCGGGTGGAAACTGAACTCTCTACCACAGACAAATTTCTATTGTCATCGTGGCCGCGCTACGCAGTTAGAATAGCCGACGGTATTATCAGAAATATAGAATATTTTGGTGCATCCTTGTCAAAATGTATCATTATGTTTTCAAAAGCAAAATAGAGTCACAAACGATGATTTTAAATCCATTACATTTCTGTCTACTTGAACTACATGAATTTTGTGAAGAAATGTACCATTTTAGACCATTTATAAAAAAACTGATACCATGTCGAATCTTGATTTCTCAAAATATATCTTAAAATATTCTATATATAGAAAAATTTGCGTAGATATTGATGAAACACGGAATTATTGTATATTTGGAACAATAACGACGCAGCAGAAGCTCATGACGATATCCATTTGTAGGCTTAAGATCTTCCCTTTAGTGGTATAGATACAGAGGAAAGAAGCTGGAAACATTAGTCAGAACAAAGACCTCTATTGTTTGTACGAGTCCATGTCAACTTCGGAGACAAAATTATTATACTGTAGGTACAAACACACTCATCTGGCTTATTTCGAAATACAACTCCTATGGATATACCACGTACATGTATATGTTATCAAAAATGTCTGCCCCTGTTGTTCATGTCCTTGGTCTTAAGACTGATATACAACAGTAGGTTACTTGTTGGTTTTTATGAAGTTATAAACGGTAAACGGTATAGGTGTCCCTTGCACTTAAGGACGTATGGCTTGCTTCCAACTTGATATGATATCAAGTTTTGAAAGAATATCTTTGCTTACAGTACGTACAAGCCCAGTGCGTTCTAGGTATTTTATCTATTTTCGTATGTATCATACAGTTAAACTGCATGTACGTACACACAGTCCATGGTGAATATCTTATACTCCAATGGAGCGATGAAACGGAGGCTGATCGAACAGATATACATTTTTCATTTGATAAAATGAATTGAGTTTTTCAGTGAAATGTACACCGCTATATGATTAAAAGCATCAAGCAGAAAACTGGGTGTGGTTGTAAAAATACATTTTTCATATACATGTTATGTAGTTGTCATGGAAACCGCCTTATTACGTCTTCAGTTTTCCGGCATGCCGGCAACAGATTCATTTTGAGCCGGCCGTGAAATATGTTAGAGCAGCGACACCTAGTATAGCACGATAATCATTACACCGAACAGTATCACAGAAGCGGTGAGGCACTGATCAAGGCCACCAGAGGTCTTTCAAAGAAAAAATGCAACAAAGTCGTCAAGAAATTCTTTGCTTCTGACGGACTTCCAATGGGTAGTCATCTTGAAATAAACTGATCTGTCGCAAATCTGAGCTACGAATTGAGATATTTCAGTCTCAGCAAGATATATGACTTAACCTTTAATTTCTGCCAAGTTTCAACTCATTTCATTAAACAATGGACTTATCATCAATGAGAAAATAAACTGTTGTCCAGCTGGAAAATTTTCACTACAGGAATTTTCGACCGTATCTCTCATCTGGAATCGGCGACGACTTCCGACGTACTTTGGCTCAGTACTGACGTTAAACGGACGAAAAATTCACGTGTTAGTTTTCTCATTATGGAATTTATTAACTACGAAAATGAACCCGCCATGATACAACTTCCATTACGTTTTTACTCACCGTCATACACAATCACCACTCAGTTACGACAACGTTTACAAGATATATACGTGCAAAATTGGCATTCCTCTATTCGAAACAATTCCAAACTCTCCTCTCTTTCTACATTGAACAAGCATTACAAGCAAGAAAATTACGTTTCAACCATAAAGAGCCTTGACGTTCGTAGGGCAATCACACAACTCAGAATTGGCTGTCACAAATTAAATATAGAAACCGGAAGATTCCAAAAAATCCCTATCGACCAGAGGGTTTGTCCATTCTGTCCAGAGCTAATCGAAGACGAATATCACTTTATGGTTGTATGTCCCAAATATTCCGACATACGCAATTCTCTATACAGAAGGCTGTCATTTTGTACACAAGGATTTATCCAAATGGACCTGAAGTGCAAATTCAGATACATAATGACATGTGACAATCCCTGCATGGCAGATATAGGAAAATATATCAAAGAAGGTTTTGACATTAGAAATTCCCCATATGATTGTAAAAGCCTCCAATGATTGTAAGAAACTTATCCCATACTACAACTCCTGTATTAGTTAGATAGGCCTTAAGTTAAGTTATAGCACTGTAGTTATATAGATGCCATACTTTGTACCTCGTACAATTGTTGTGCAATTAAGTTATGTATAAACTATAAACTCGTGAGTTAACTTCGTGTTTCATGTTTCAGGTTCCCACCTGTACCCCGGCTCGGACGTGTCCCCCCTGTCCCTCTCCCTGGTGCACAAGCCCCCTCCGGACGGAGACGGGAACCCCCTCTCCATGGGACACCCCCTCTCCCTGACCTGTAAACCCCCCGCCGCCCAGGCCGAGCCTAACACCCCGGAGCTCCGCGAGCTGGAGGAGTTCGCCAACGACTTCAAACTGCGCAGGATTAAGGTATGTCGTGTAATATATGCTTTCCAAGTGTTAAGTAGAGAAAAGAAAGAAGCAGAAGAAAGAACGGAGCCAAAAAGAAATGTTTGAAATAGCCTCTTGTTGTCACAAGCTATGGTGTTGAGTGTCTTAATCCATGCAATAAGACTTACCCCTATAACTTTACTGTACTTATAATTAACAACGATTAACGATATATATACATGTATAAAGTTAACGTTGTGTCCGTCCCCGAGCTGGGTCACATGCAGACTAAAGTGGGGGTTTTGCCCTGGCGTGCTGTTTTTATTGACTTATTTTCGGGACCAGCTAGATCTAACCACCGTTCAAAGTTCCTATATGATAATGAATAACGATATAATCAATTGATAACTTTATTTCCTCACCCCCAGCTGGGTTACACGCAGACGAACGTGGGGTCTGCGCTGGCGTCGGTGCACGGTACCGACTTCTCCCAGACAACCATCTGCCGCTTCGAGAACCTACAACTCAGGTCAGCCCTATTTACTGTTTGTTTGTGTGTGTTTGTTTGTCTGTTTGTTTGTTTCACCTCTAAGGTCTGGTTTAAACTCCCTACTATTATACCACGCGAACGCACACTAAACTCACCAAATGGATTATTGCATCGGCCTTTTTCTATTTTCAGTCATAAAAATTGCTGTAAGTTGAAGCCAATCCAACAGAAATGAAGAGAAAAAGCAGAAAACAAACGGATTTTGTTCAATTTCCAGTTATAAAAACGCCTGTAAGTTGAAGCTGATCCTGAGAAAGTGGGTAATAGAATCAGGAAACAAAGCAAGTGAAAAACGACGTGGATAGAAGCTAATAGAAGAAGCAGAAACCAGAAACCAATGATTCACAATGTCTTTCTTCCATTTCTAGCTACAAGAACGCCTGTAAGTTGAAGCCGATCCTACAGAAGTGGATAGAAGAGGCGGAGAACAGCGGCGGGCCGGGCGGCGACAAGCTCCCTGGGAACGAGAGAAAGCGCAAGCGCAGAACGACGATCGGGCTGTCAGCCAAGGAGGCGCTGGAACGGCACTTCCTTAAGCAGAACAAACCCTCCTCTCAGGTGAGACACTTCCTCAAGCAGAACAAACCGTCTTCTCGGGTGAGACACTTTTTCCTCTTAGGTGAGACACTTCCTCATCTCAGGTGAGACACTTCCTTAAACAGAACAAACCGTCTTCCCAGGTGAGACACTTCCTCAAGCATAACAAACCGTCTTCTCGGGTGAGACACTTTTTCCTCTTAGCAGAACAAACCGTCTTCTCAGGTGAGACACTTCCTTAAGCAGAACAAACCCTCCTCTCAGGTGAGACACTTCCTTAAACAGAACAAACCGTCTTCTCAGGTGAGACACTTCCTTAAACAGAACAAACCGTCTTCTCGGATGAGACACTTTTTCCTCTTGGGTGAGACACTTCCTCATCTCAGGTGAGACACTTTCTCAAGCAGAACAAACCGTCTTCTCAGGTGAGACACTTCCTTAAGCAGAACAAACCCTCCTCTCGGGTGAGACACTTTCTCAAGCAGAACAAACCCTCCTCTCAGATGAGACACTTCCTCAAGCAGAACAAACCGTCTTCTCAGGTGAGACACTTCTTCTTCTCAGGTGAGACACTTCCTCAAGCAGAACAAACCGTCCTCTCAGGTGAGACACTTCCTTAAACAGAACAAACCGTCTTCCCAGGTGAGACACTTCCTCAAGCAGAACAAACCGTCTTCTCAGGTGAGACACTTCCTCAAACAGAACAAACCGTCTCCTCAGGTGAGACACTTCCTTAAACAGAACAAACCGTCTTCTCAGGTGAGACACTTCTTCTTCTCAGGTGAGACACTTCCTCAAGCAGAGCAAACCGTCTTCTCAGGTGAGGCACTTCCTTAAACAGAACAAACCCTCCTCTCAGGTGAGACACTTCCTTAAGCAGAACAAACCCTCCTTTCAGGTGATTTTTGTCTTCAACTGTTCATGGCAATGTTCAATACAACGGTCCCATAATCTGTTTTAGCCCTTAAGCATTAGAATCAAAGTTTCAAATAAAGGTTTAAACAAACAAACAAACAAACAAACAAAGTGACCACAAATCCACACAGAGCAGATATTAGACTTGTACTAACTAAGAGTGTAGGCCGGTGTTTGCGCCTAGGCGCAATCCCGTCTTGAGTTGTTCGAAGTTATCGATGGTTCTCCTTTTCGCCTGCTCACCATCGTCCATGGTATCAAGCAGGAGATATCTAATCTATTAGAAGATCTACCTGTGGTAGGCGGATAGACAAATGCTGTAACAACCTGCATTTGCCAAAACAGGAGACTGTTTCGGATGATGACTAACTGCCTGCCACGGCTACTTGGAGATGAAGATCCATCAATAACTGGCATAAGTAGGAGGGTGGTACCTGGGCTAGCCTGATTTAATCTCGCTAATAGCAGCCCGCCCAACATCCGCCGCCCTCCTCGGAGGGGCCAGTTACAGCCCCGGTGTTACACCGACTAGTACATGGGCTAGTCGAGTTTTCTTTTTCTCCTTCCTTCTTGAAGCATTGATCTGAAATTTTCCTTGTCCTCCCCCGTCCAGGACATCGTGCGGGTGGCGGAGTCTCTGCGGCTGGACAAGGAGGTGGTCCGGGTCTGGTTCTGCAACCGGCGGCAGCGGGAAAAGCGCGTCAAGACATCCCTGCACAGCAGCTCCCTCTATCTGCATGGGGAAGAACTGAAGGACTAGTGCAATCATACATGGCAGGGTAGAGACTATGTTTCAAGCAGAGGTTCGGCTTTGACGGTTTTGACATGTTTTAAGACCTTTCTACTTTGTACCGTTTCTTTATGATTTTTCCCGTGGATATGAAGAAAACGGTCCAAAAACGGCCCTAAAAACGGCCTAAAACACGTAAAAAAAACAGCCGAAGGCGCAATCTCTGGCCTGGTATATACAATGTACTTTTAAAACGTTATAAGCATTTATGCAACAAGCCTTATTGTGGAACGATAGAGCGAAGTGATTTCATCATCAAAGTGCCTTGTACGATGTAGTAACTTATTGTAAAGACTCAAGAAGAAATATTTCTGTCTAGACTTTTACGGAGTGCCTCTTGAAATTCTGTACTGATCCTCATAATTATTGTTTATTGTTCGCTGAATTTCTCTATTTATTGTCAATGATTCATTATTAAATTTCATCTGAATGCAGTCAATTTAGGTACGTATGTTGTTGCTATTGGTTATTGTGTATCACATAAGTTCATCCATTCATAGCAAGCATTAAGAAATAGGTTATGATATTAGGTCCCTTCCTTACGTCTGCTTGGAGATAACCTGCGTGAATGACGTCATCGCCATGTCACTGTACAAAGGGAGACATATATTAGTCTCCAAGCAGACGTGTCAGCTGGATCAAAAAAAGAGAAGAAATTGGCCAAAATAGGCAAAAATAAGTTGCCATGGGATCTCAGTCAGTTCACTCCTAGACCAATTAACTCCTTACTTGGCTTTTATTCCTAACTTGGCCAAAGTCTACTATTACTACTAGTATTCGGCTAGCTACATTCGGCCAGGCGGTAGTCTGGTAGAGACTAGACATATGTAGCCTCCACCAGACCCCTACCGCTTCGTATCATGGTACCTACTTAACTTTTATCTTTAATCTCTAAACAGATGTTGGTGCACAAAATTGTTATCAGAAAAGCAAGTCGATCAGAAAACTAAACTTCGAGAATCCCAATATTTCCTTCATTAGGATGGGAGAAATGGTGTAGAAACCAACCATGGCAATATGATTATGAAAACGGCAAAAAAAATTAAATCATTAAGCGCCCCTGTAGTTCCAAATGTAGCATGCAAGAACGCTCAAACTTATGTCACTTCTTCCCGAGTGTAAGAGCTATCTAATACACACTTCAGAATATTTATTAGAAAACGAGATATCTACACCGGTAGTTCTGTTGCAGTACCAAAGAAATCCGCACAATCCAACCATTTCTTTGATATGACATAATCTGACTACATGTGTACCAAGTTTCCTCCATAGCTAATTGAGTTGACCACAAACAAACACACAAACATGCATACAAACATGTTACTTACTTACTTAAGCCTACTGCCCATTCTTGGGCATAGGCCACGAACTCCATCATGTACAAACACTTATCAAGAAATAAGATCTAAAAAAAAACTTGCAAAAGCATAACCAACTCAAAAAGCCCGCCGTGGAGGCTATGTGTGGTGATGACCAGACGTGGTTCTTACTTCCAGAGGCAAAGGCTCAAGTACTGTTATCTTGGCTTTGTCCTTTTTTGTCCCGATGGGGGCAAATAACAAACTTCTGAGTGGCTAATCCAAACAGCCAATTATCTCGCCCCAGAAGCTGTGTGTGTACGTAAAGCCACAGCAAGTAAATTTTATGGATGACATCCTCTACAGAATGCAAAAATAGTGAGATAAGGCGAAAAAAAACAAGATGGGTGAAAAATAACGAGATGGCTAAATTTTCAAAATAGACACCATAAACATTGTAAGAAGAATTGAAGTGACAAAACGTGGCATTTACAATTAACAAACCTATAGATGACATGCAACAGTTCGATGACTGAACTAATAAGGCTTTTATTCCTGTATCAAAGAAGTGAATTAGAGTAGTAAAAATGATACTAGTAGTGTGGTACACTGGTATCACTTGCCAAGCTGGCAACCACATTCGTGGTTTCCATATTGTTGGCACTTTTACAAGTATCCAACTTTTACAAGCGACAAAACATGGTAGCACAGATGAAAGTCATTATTAACTGTATAAGTGTATTCAAAACGTTCACTTGTATAGTAAAAGTGACACGAGTGTGGTAGACTGGTTTCTCTTACCAAGTTAGCAACTACTCTGAGTCTCATGACTTCCACCTTAACCGCTATCCAAGTTCTACCGTAACTACAGTCATGCATATGATATGGTTACCTCGCTAATGTCACTCCTACAACTACCATCATTGGGCTGAAACACAACATATTCGCTCATTTTGGTAGTTTCTCGTCAGGTTGACCATCTCCAAATGAGAAAAAAATTCTTCTTCTTTTTTCTGAAATCATGCGAAAATTAATGAGCGCGCTGATGTCATCCCTAAAATTTACTTGCTGTAGCCTTAAGGGAAGGAACGGAATTCCTCACTCCCCACAAACGCTTGCCCCCTGTAGGGCCAGAAACAACACGGTAGAAACCGTTCCGTATTAGGGGGAAATGATTTGCCATGGGACGTACTGACTAATCTCTCCTCTGGACAAATTAGTCACCGTATTTGGGCAAAAATCCAATACTAGTACTCTCCAAGCAGAGGTTGGTGGGAAAAATCGTGACCTTTTCCTTTCATAATTTCTTTTCGACTGGCATTCCCTCCTCTGTATTCCCTCCAAGGAAGGCCGGTCGAAAAAAAGATTATGAAAGGAAAAGGTCACGATTTTCCCCACCAACCTCTGCTTGGAGAGTACAATACTAATTAAAGTGTGTTATTCAGCCAAAAGAAGCAGTACTTAGCGTGTTGGAGACTAGACTAGATAAGAACCAAAACGGATGTTGTGATGTTAGTCAGAGGCAACAGTCATGCAACAAGATGGAATTCTAGAAATCCTACGGAGAAATTCAAGTTGAAGATATGTCATTAGATTTGCCCAATAACACTTCGCACTAGTATGATTTATTTTGGAAACTCTTAAACATCGGTCATCATAAGATTTTTTTTTGTTCCTCCTTTGTTTATTTCATCATTCTTTTTCTTTTTTTTCCATAAAATTAGCATTGCCTATAACGTTAAGTAATGCTTTTTGGGAAGCCCAGGTAGCAATACATATAAAATGTAGACATAAATTACATATAAAATGCATCAAATCTAAAATCGTTTTCATCACGTCCCTAACTGTCCTTCACACCTGAGCAGAGCGGAAGTTGCGTCACCCGACGATGACGTCACCCCCTTACCTGTGCGCACACCTGAGCGGACCGGAAGTTGCGTGTGCAGAAAGTCTGGTTACTCCGCGGCCACTTCCTCCCGGGACCCAGCAGAACTCTGGTTGGTGCGTGAATCTCGTGCAAGCGATCGTCCAATTTTCCTCACTTTTTCCCGTAAGTATGCCACTTAGAGCGCCCAAATTTATCCAGTATTGGGCCAAGAGGGTCTACGGTTGATTTTGAGGCGTAATTTCTCGTTAGAAAGTGGGTAAAAGTTTCTGTCTGGTTGAATGTTTCTGGCGGGGCGCCACCACCCCTCCCCCTGCCAAAGTTCGGCGTGCCGCCTGGAGGGCGCTATTTCTCCACACGCCGCCCAGAATCCGGTAAAACCGGTTTTAAAGCCGAGATTGTCGGCGAGGGGTGACATTTTGACGGTTTGGGGTAGATTTTTGGCGTTTTTGTGATCGTTTTAGTCGTTTTTTCAGCGCACGCCGTGACCCCACCCTAAAGCACGCGCGCTTCCAGGTCAGATATCACTGGAACGTACCAGAAAACAGGTACTTCAACTCCAAATGTGCCCCGTTTCACCTCTCTATTCCCATTTTTAACCCATTGAACAGTTTTATTTTACTGTAAAACACGTTCACATGGCTGTACGAACGTCATTTTGATCCGTTTTTGCTTCGCTCGGGCGTTTTGGGGAGGGTTTTGGGTTGAAAGGTGGGGAGGGGGGCGCTGCTATGTACCGACAGGAAGAACAAGCAGTGATTATGCAGAAGTGGTGAGACAGGTCTGTCACCGGAAACGAGTAAAATTCTGAAAATTTCCCAGGAAAAGGAGACACAAACTATGTGCAAAGACGATTTTTAGACTGATAAGCCCATAGTTTCGTGGAAGATAGCTTACTTGATTTTTTTTGCCTGCACAATTTGAGTGATTTGAGCAGGAAGTGGCTAAAATCTTGCTCGTAAATATTTTATCAATTTTTATTGAGTTACGTTGCAAACCTGTAGGCTGTAAAAGAGGAAAGGCAGAAGAGGAACAACAGAAATCAGGGATGTTCCTAAAAGAATGTTTCTTAAACTATTCCTTTTTTTTAATAGGCCAGTCTGCCTGAACATTGAACAGGAAATGGTGCGAATTTGTCAGTAATTTGTGACAAATATGCTGTGATTTTTAACCTCAACTGTACCTCAGCTGTGCTTTGTTTGAACACTGTTTAACGGTACTCACTGCACGTAGCATTTGCAATATTACCGTTGCGAACCCAGTCCTCATAGGAACACGTCCTTTTTTTTAATAGGCCAATCTGCCTGAACATTGAACAGGAAATGGTGCGAATTTACTAATTGTGACAAATTTGCAGTGATTTTTTTAAACCTCAACTGTACCTCAGCTGTGCTGTGTTTGAACACTGTTTTACGGTCCTCACTGCACGTAGCATTTGCAATATTAGGATTGCGAACGCTGTCCCAGTCCACCTAGGAACACGTCCTTTTTTTCTGGATGACATCATCACAAATATTGATTTTAACCCCTTTCAAACGGAAAACATGTTGCTCTTTTAGACCTGAGTCTTTTTCAAAGCCATTAAAAACTGACAAAATGTGTTTTACTACTCAAAAAGTATTCGAAATGCTAGAAAATCCCTACAAGGAATGGGTTGGGTATTTTTCGGTATCAGATTTGGCATCTCTAAGGGATATGTCATCTATTATCTGGAACAAAAATCAAATTTGTGTTGAGATATTTGCATACAGAATTGTCTATGCAGTATGTCCCTTCAGGGAACACATTTTTGTATCTGTTCAATCGTTTTTTGGGTAATGGTGAAAAATTTTCTCCAATATACATTTATGTAGTGCACAAAAATGAAGTTACTTATAATTTTATATGTGTGCATATGAACAAAATGCATGTATATTATCTTACAAGGCTGGAAATACGTGCAAACGCATATGCAAGTTTGTGCATGTAAGATTAGTGTGCACCAGTGCAAGTTGACCCCAAAATGTATTTCGAGCCCTGTCTTATGTTACAAATGTAATTGCATGTATCTTTGGCCGTGAATGCAAAGGTACTGTTGTTTCTCACCTGCATGTTTACCTAGCCCGGGTCCCGGACTCAAGTCCTTGTGCTGTCATTTTTACTGAAATTTTATGTACTTAACATGGATAAAGTGGTCTCACGGCTGTCAAACCAACCTCTGAATCAGAAGGTCATGAGTTCAATTCCCTCTCTCACTCTCACTGTTATTCCTTTATAAAAAACTAATCATAATTTATTGTAGCTGGAAGGATTTGAGGTCCTTCAAATGGACCTAAAGCTGTTGGAGTGTTTGCCGTGCGTTTGTCTTTTCCTTAGGGAGCCATGTTAACATCTCAAGAGTCGACCAACCATAATCATAACACATCACCACTGTGCCAAGTTTTTTCGTGGACATTTTCTATAACTAAATTACAACATTTTTGTATGATCAAAATGTTCATGAAACTCTATTTGATTCTATAGAGGGAAAATAATTTTTTGCCTGAAAATCAGTAGTTTCTGTCTTGAATGATGTCACAGGACATGAATGCAGTCAGGAAACAAGGCCTCCATTCATCCAGGTGTGGTGTGTCCACTGAAACCAGAGAACCCAGAATAGACACCCCCCTTTAAAGTTGGTCTTGTGTGTAGGATTGTTGACTTAAAACCTATAGTTCTGAGTTTGAATCCCAATCAGTACCCACTGTTTGCCCTTGGCCTTGGGAAGGGCACTTAACAATGAATGCTCAGGGCTCGAAATACCACCTGCATGATGCAGGTTAGTGCAGGTAAAATTGGAGCTGTGCAGGTACTTCTGGTGTCTACCTGCACCTAACCTGCACTGGTCCATGTTCTGGGTTTTATACATAAATTTCCTTTGATTTAGATTTTATAGGGATTGTTATTAGCTGCATTGACTGTTACCACCTATTCAGTGTAAAAGAAAAGAAATAGCAATGGTTCCTGAACAATTTTAGTATGATCCATACTTCCTAAATTCAGAGTGGTGCAGGTAAAATTTCTCTGGTGCAGGTAATATTCAATGTTACCTGCACCAGTGCAGGTGTGCAGACAGTATTTCGAGCGGTTCCTTATTCAACCATAGCTGTCTCCAGGACCCGTCCCTTCGTCCTGGGATGAAAATTTGCCTGTTGGGACAGACAAATTTTTTTTACACATTCCGTCCCTAAAATCTGAACATCATTACATGAGATGAAAATGAGTTTTCATAAGATGGCAGATTTAAAAACTAAAATGAGATCCCAAACAATGATTGGACGGACAAAAATTTAAAGCCGGAGACAGCCGGGCATTCGACTCAGGTGAAAATGAGTTCTTAGCATTTGAGGGTCATTGAGCATATTAAAGAACCCACCACACTTATGGAAAAGAGTAGGGGTCATTCCCAGTGTAAGGGAATGAAAGGTATCAATCTGGTCTTCCAGAGCTTGTACCTACAGCAGTGTACAAAATACTTTTCTGAGCCATGTTGCACAGTGTGCAACCTGGGGCAAAAACTAGGTTGCACAACTGAATTTCAAGTTGCACCACCTACAATTCACTAATTTCTGGAAAAAAAAAGGTACAATACATACATGTTTGGCTGATATGGAACAGAGCTGCCTTGGCCCATTTTTTTCTTACAACAAAATCAAGTTATGAGGCTCAAAATCTAAGTTGCACGCTGTGCAACCTGAGTTTAGAAGTAAGTTGCACCAAGCAAAAAGTGGTTGCAATGTGCAAGTGGGTATTTTGCACGCTGCCTACAGTACTCTACAGAACTGGTGTGTTATGCCCTAAGGCGATTTACCTGTTATGCGGAACGAACAAACAACTGTAGATTTACACAGGTATTTTTTTCACTGGAAAGAAATTGATAGGGAAAATTGAAGCAACACCTGTGCATTTGTTTCAATCTTTTCTACATAAACTGTTCAAATATTGACACTAAGGGCAGTTTCTTTACTTCGGACAAATTGTTTTACAGAGGCTGCTTTCTACGGGGCCACATTCTTGAGGTGTATAACTATAAATCAAAAGACTGGCCCACCAAATCTTTTAGTTTAACAACAACTGTTCTTTTATGCCTGGGCCGTTTGAAAAGACTTGGCTAATGGCCCACGCGAGAGTGACAATGTTTGAAACGCTTTGATTTCCGATGAGAAACAATCCAGTCATAAACTCAATGTGTGTATAAGAAACAATAAACCGGATGATGAGTGGGAGTGAGTTATCTATTGAAAGGTGATAAGCACGTTAGAAGTTTTCAATATGCAGGGCTCGAAATTCATTTTTGGGATTAGGTGGACTGGTGCACCCAGCTTAAAAAATTGGGTGCACCAAAAAATTGTTGGGTGCACCACTTAAATCTAAATAGACTGTCAGAAAAACCTAATAACAAGACTTAGTTACATGCTATCAAATTCTTAAACAAGTACCGTGACAGAATTTTTTATTATCTTTCTAATACTTAGATATCAAGAATATGATGTATGATAGTATACTTTGATATCTTAACATACATAAACCCAAGAAAATATTTGGGTGCACCCTGTTCACCCACAGAAAATAATTGGGTGCATAGCTCCAATTTTGGGTGCACCCAGTATTTCGAGCCCTGATATGGAAAAGTCTTGGTGTACATGCAGGGCTCAAAATGCTTTTCTCAGGCAGGTTTCTTGGTAGGCAAAATCACACAAGAGTTAAGTACAGGGCTCAAAATACCACCTGCATAATTATGCAGGTTAGTGCAGGTAAAATTGGAGCTTTGCAGGTATTCCTGATGTCTACCTGCACCTAACCTGCACTGGTCCATGTACTGGGTTTTATACATAAATGTCCTATGGTGTAGGTGTATATGGATTGTTATTAGCTGTATTGACTGTTAACACCTACAAAGTATAAAAGAAAAAAATAGCAATGGTTTCATAGCAATTTTAGTATGATCCATTTTACTAATTTGGAGTGGTGCAGGTAAAGTTTGTCTGATGCAGGTAATTTTCAATGTTACCTGCACCAGTGCAGCGCAGGTATGCAGAAAAAAGTATTTCAAACCCTGAGTAATGTTAAGAACATAGGATGAGGCTAACCATGGGGAAATAGGGTTGCTCCGCCCACAAGGCAGGGTTGGACAAGTCCACTAGTGTGGCCCTATTTTATGCAAATGATTTCATATTGCCACACTTTTATCTTTGTAATAGTGCCACACCTTTCTGCACTATGTCAGGGCTCAAAATACTGGGTGCAGGTGCACCCAAAATTGTAGCTGTGCACCCAATTATTTTCTGTGGGTGCACCCAAATATTTTCTTATGTTTATGTATGTAAAGATATCAAAGTATACTAGTATACATCATATTCTGGACATTCAAGTGTTAGAAAGATAATAAAATTCTGTCATGCTACTTGTTTAAGAATTTGATAGCGTATATCTAAGTTTTATTATTAGGTTATTACTTAAATTTAAGTGGTGCACCCAAATATTTTTTGGTACGCCCAATTTTTTAAGCTGGGTGCACCAGTGCACCTAATCCCAAAAATGAATTTCGAGCCCTGTATGTGGTTATAGACATAGTAATAATTTACAGGGCTCTGATTGGCTGAGGGGTGGTGGCCATGTTCGAAATGTCATGAATATCACCAGTGCAAGTGTATTTTGTGCTATGTGAGGGCCAAATTTAACAAAGTAAGACCAACATTTTTTGTCACAGGGCCCAAATCACAGCGTAGGGCCCCCTATGCTCGGCTGCACTGGCAAGAGCCTCCTGGTACATATAGTTGATACCGTAAATGCAGAAATGTTCGCGGTGGTTTTATTTTTTCCATGTCATTAAGAGCCTACAGTGCATAGTGCTACCTCAAAATTAAAACCACCACGAACAGTCCTTTTTCCGCTTCCGCAAAATTAAATCCCAGCGCATTTACACAAATTACAGTAGGGGAGGGTACCGGTACAGAACATTCAGGTCTGGTTCAGGCCCAGAGGATCAGGTCCGGACCTGAAGCTGGGCCTGATTCAGTATGTGAGAACTTGTGAACGTATGATACTCAAAACAATGGTCCATTTCGCGACCAAAAAATTCGACTCCCATTGGCCTTTTAAAATCCTACAAGGCGGACTGCCTCTGTACGATTGACTGTAAAACTTGGTAGAAATGACTATAGACTCGACTCTACTTCGCTCTTGCTATTTTCCTCGACCGGTAAGCCCCAAAGCGTATGAATTCCCGATCATATAATCTGTTCATTTTTTGATAGGTCCAACATCCAGTCCACCAAATTTTTTCTGGACCGGTCCAATAAGAAAAAAACGGTTTTGTACTGGTACCCACCCCTCAGGGTTGAACAAGTTTTCTAAAATCCACTTGTCCTATCGGGCAAGCACATAAAAAATGTACTTGCCCGAACCAATTTTTCACTTGCCCAAAATTCAAATGTCACTGTTACTAGTATATGCATTTTCACTTCCAGCAATGGAATTCTCTGTAGACAATTGCTTGATGTCATGACTGTAAAAAGTAACAAGTATACCAAAATTGCACTAAAATCAATGGAAAAATTTTACTTGCCCGATCGGACAAGTGGGGTAGGACATGCACTTGCCCGAACAGCACATTCACTTGCCCTGGACAATAGGGCTAGTGGACTTGTTTATCCCTGCCATGGCGCATGGATTGCAGCCATAACACATCAAGCAATTTTCAAAATGGCGGCAGAACCATCAGCTTTTCTGCTCAGGACTGATCAGATGATGTTCTCTTCGTATCTCACTAGCATGTTTTTAAACATGAGAATATCAGGAATGACGAGACTGGCCATCTATGATCCACCCATTGTCGGGATGCAACAAAATTTCCATGCAGACACTGAAAAAAGCTATCGGCAACAAGCTGTCTGCTCGCAGATATCGGGAAAAACTGTGTCTAGATCATGTTTAAGAATTTCTCAAGCAGTTTTGACAGTTTGAACTTGAAGTTGTCCAGTTTTGACAGTTTGAACTTGAAGTTTTCCGACTACTCCTGTTGCAGGTTTCCCTCCTGCTCACTCAAACCTGAATATTTTGTTAGTTCTGTTTGAACTTGTTCAACATGTTGTGTTGAACATTTCATTCTAGTCCCCTTTGGGTGTTACCGGTAATATATGAAGATGCAGTCAGGGTTTGATATGTTTAAAAAAACTTCAGGTTGTTACAGAAAATGTACTGGCTCAAACCAACTTTTCAACAGTCAAAAATTTTAATCATATTTGCAGCAAGTTAATCCTTTCATTATTCTGTGGAAAAAAGCTCCTCGAAGCCATTTTACAAAATATTATTTTCTTATTTGGACCGGTCCAGAAAAACCAGACCTGAAAAAATTAGGTGAACCGGATGTTGGATTGATTAGAAAATTAACGGATTATTTTATCCGGCATTCACATGTTTTGGCGCTTGCAGGTGGACGAAAATAACAAGATTGAAGTAGAGTAGAGTTTATAGTAATTTCTAACAAGTTTTACAGCCAATCGTACATGTGCAGTTAGCGTTGTAGGATTTTAAACGCCAGTGTAAGTCTAATACTCCACCAAACAGATTTCTGTGTAGAAAAATGGACCATTGGTATGAGTCATACTGAATCAGGTTCAGGTCCGGACCTGGACCTGATCCTCTGGACCTGAACCGGACCTGGACCTGAATTTTCTGTACTGGTACCCACCCCTACTACCAACTCCTAAAAAAAATGCACACATGGAAAAATCTCACTGGCCCATTCGGGGAAGTACAGCAGGACATTTGCTTGCCGGACCACTACTTTCACTTGCAAACAGGAAAATGGATTTGTCCAACCCTGACTGTAAAGTCACATTAGTTTGCAGGGAATTAATAGGCATTTTACATTATCTTTACTCAGTCAGTGCAAAACTAACAATTGGTTTGAAGCATTGGTCATCTTCAGCACTGTGGTTTCTTTCATTATGTATCTTTGCGTCAGAGTCAGAGTTCAATCTTTTTTTTTTCAGGTTTCAATGTTAAAGGGAACAATCCGAGTAAAACTTACAATTGAAAACCCTAAAATTTTATACTAATAAAATCACAACTACAGGGCTCTAGCCAGCGTCCGTTTTTCCGTCAATTGACAGAAATTTAAAACCAATCCGTCAACCTTGACGGACAAAAATCTGATAAAAACTCCTTGGTGGAAGCAACAGGCCGCTTGGGGTTGCCATCCACGGCCGTAAAAGCCACATACTGTTTGTTTTGCTATTGTTATGATTGTTGACAATGTGTGTCGGCGCCCTTTCGCATACGATAATCTCATTAAAACCCGTTTTTCAAGGTCTCAGTTCAGTCTCTCTTTGACTCCTGGAATAGTGTTTTCGCGGCAATGGGAATTGGCTGACGGAAATTTCGAGCTGGGTAGAGCCCTGCACAACTATCTGAAAGGAATGTGTTCTTGAATGTTAACCTAACTATCACTTCTCTACAAATGTTAACTGCACTGAAGAAGACAGCAAAGAAGACAGTCAGAGCATTTATATAGCAGAATAATTAGGTTGTGTATGTACAGCGTTCTCACAGCGTAGGGGCTTCTCAGGTGACAGGTAGTGCAGGTATGTCATATGAGGTAGCAGTCACCCCCTTAAACACTCTTTCCTGCATCGTCTTTATCATTTGCTGCATTTTGAGGGCCAAATTTTTATGAAATAAGGCCAACTTTCTGAAAATTTGTTGCAGAACAGGTTAGCATCCTATGCTGGTTGAAACAAAGCAGTGTCAGTCACCGAGCCGTGCAACCATAGATAAAAATGACAGAAAATTAACAAAAAGATAAATAAGATTAGGGGTCCCCCTTTGCTCAACTGTGCTGGTGAGAACCCTGACATAAGAAAACTGTTAAATTGATCAACCAACCTTATTTTGAGACTATTTACGGATGTGTTCCACCCTGCAGGTATCCTCATTGGCATGTATGATACCACCATGCAACCCGGAGCATGCAACGATGTTGTTGAAAAGCTAGCAGATTACCTGAAGAACGCTGGCTACTGAGGCAGCGTTGGCCCGAGGACGCTGAACAACTCCGCCCGGGCGCAGAACCCAGCAGCACCATTACCTGTCACTCCAGGGTGACACCTAGGATTATCATTGAAGTTCCCGCTCCAACGAAGAATAACGCTTAAACATTATGACGTCGTGGATGGTTAAAAGGACGTGTAGAAATATCCCGTTCCTGTTCAATGTTGGGGAGGATTTCTGAAGTCAGGATGAACTAAAAAAAAAGGTGTCTTCAAAGGCAAGCAAGTTTTGTCCTGTTTCTGAGTCCTGCTTCGATTCTGGTGGACGTAAGACGTCTGTCTCATCAGTGGCCTTTGTTAGATCATAGTGCCAGTGCTGTGCATGTACCTGCCACATCCATGACTTCACAATGATAAAGTGTTGTTCAAACCTATATTTGTAATCCAACATCATACTTCTTTAGCAATACTTGATGCGTTCAAGCCGCTTTCACTTAAACTCCATGCAAAACAACGTTTTGCAGCAGTTCCTGTTAGTTTTTGTTTTTGTGTGCTAAAAAAAGTCTTACTGCAAATGGATCTCATGTAAACAAACCAGCTACAATTTGCCAAATAAGGTTAGTTAGTATATCAAGACAATGTCAAGATTGCTAAACTGCTCATGGTCAAGCTAGATTGCCCATGGTAATGCTAGATCACTGACTATTATCTGGTCATGCTAGATTTTTCATGGTCAAGCTAGGCTGTACATGATCATGCTAGTATGTTTGTGGACAGGCTACATTGTCCATGGCCAAGCTAGGTTGTGAATGAGCTAGCTAGGTCATGGCCTAGCTAGGTTGTCTATTACTAAGCTAGATTGGCCATGAATGAGCTAGATTGCCCATGGTGAAGCTAGATAGTTAATAGCCAAACTAGATTGCCCATGGCCAAGCTAGATTGTCCATGGACAGGCTAGATTTACTATGGTCATGCTAGGTTGACCTGGACTATGCTAGACTGCACAGATGGGCTAGATTGTCCATTGCCAAGCTAGACTGTCTATAGTCAGCCTCAAATGACCCTTATTGGTACAAGAATCTTAGTGTACTGTTTTGATAAAATTCAGAAGGAGAAAGCATAGTAATACCCAGGCATGTATTGCTTGCGGCATATGTTACCAGGAATAGCCCTCCAATATCCCAGTAGACCGATTTAGGCAATGTACTTCGACCCATAGTTTTGTAAGATTTCCCCATAGAGGTGAGAGAAGGGTGATTGTCCATATATTATGCAAGTTGAAATGGACTTCGTGTCATTATAGGGGGTATGCAGAAAAATTAGTTGACGGCAATAGCGATATAGATATGAAAGAATTTATTTTGGGCAGTGCTTTGGCTTCTTTTGTTTTCTTCGTTTCGCAGTTTGCTTGTTTCTGCCTGGTTGCTTGTTGACTTTCTGTTCTGTTTGTTCGTTCTCTGGACTTGACCCTATCTACACACCAACAATGAAGTGACAGTTACTTTTTCACCTTTTGCTATTGAAGTTTCTCACTTCCCTCACAGCTTTTCTGCTCCAAGTTCAAGGTGTGATCTTTTCTCTTGAGAAAACATAATACTTCAGAATTGGGGGGTGCTATACACATGAAACACAATGTTAGATTTATAAATTTCATTCCAACAATTTTCTTTCAGCCATATATGTTTTTGTTGAACTTTGAACTTTTATATTTTCCCGAGAGATTGACCTGCTACTGAGGTCATAGGTTAGGGGTTATGATTTGGGGCCATTTGGCTGGCAATAAAGATCTTTTGTGTGCTGGGAAAAAGATAAGCTGTCGCATGTCTCTTGTATGATCATACTTTGTAACACAATAAACTTGGACCTTAATGACCTTGAAATGTAGCAGTGACCTTGAAACTAACACCAACAATAGACAGGGGAGATCATATGTGCGCTGAAACTTTGCATTCTGAAAACTATTACTGGTCACAATTGGTTATTTGGTGGTTGGTTAGCTTGTAGCTAGACAATGCCAAAACCTCAAATATCATACAAGCCCTTGTAATGTTTCATTCCATGTCATCTTATAGAATATCATTGCCTCTTACATTCCTGTTAAGTGTATTGATTAGCGCATTCCACTTTTGTGAAGATAACATCCACATTCCTTGGTACATTCCACTACAATGCTGGTTAGCTGCCACTCATTGTGTAACACGCAGTTATTAATGAGGCATTACTGCATGATTCCAATTATACAGCTGTTTAATTGTGCGTTACAAAGTGTGTCACATGTACTTCAGGTAATTCCATCTCAAGGCTTGTAACATCTCTACAGGAGTGTGCTAAACATGTTGTAACTTTCATGAGATTTCATTTCTTCTCTTTAAGCATTTGTCCATCTTACTCTTCTGTCTAGTGAACACTGTTTGTGGGCTGGTAACTAGCCCTCTACCTACCATGTAACTGTTTGACATAACCTAGTGAACTTGATTATGTAGGTATGTATCTATGTATTAGCACCACTACAGCCTTAAACAGGAAACTTAATCAGGCAAGCCTAATCACGGACCAAATTGTTGCTTTTGCACGGAATCTGCTATTATTATTATATCTTGCACATCTCCAAGCGACTTTTCTTGTGGATTTCTTTAGTCAATCTGGTAATTCTTACGATATCTTGTGTTGCACCTTGAGGAGGCCATTGGACCCCCCCCCCCCCACCTCAAAAAAAAACTTCTTAGATTGATGTTGACGGATGCATATAAGACATGCTGCATAACTTGTTCTGATGTAAGACCTGTTCATGGTTTGCATTCCCATCTTGAAAACTGAAAGTAAACTCAATCCAACAAGGCAGTTGTTTCGATTGTTCTTCTCCTGGTAATGTGCATCTGCAAAAAAAACTTTTAACAACTATCCTTGATATGTCCTCTGGCCTTCACACGAGTCTCTGGCAACATGGCACATTTCTTGGACAGAAAAGCGGATAATGAGCTTCCAAATTTGGCCGATTTTTCTATCGTTTTGCTGTGATCTTGCATAGATTCTAAAGAAGTTTTCTCTTCTGCTCATTTTGTAGTCTGTAGCAAGAGTTTGCTGGAGAAAAAAGGAGAAGACATGACCTGAAAAATAACATGGCATTTGTAGTCATCAGTAGTATATGAGATGATAGGGAGCATTGTGCTGTTTCTATGAAATCAGCCAAGAGATCACAAAATATTGATCACTCACCAGAATTAGGCAAAAAAAATCATTGTCGATCGATTAAAAAAAATGCAAGCAAATTTAATGTGACTTTACCACATAGTTTAACCAATATCTACGACTAGATGTATCGCTGATAATAATAATAATTTTTTTTATTTTTACCAACTGCCTGATGATGGCATCTTACACTGAGCAGTTGTTATGAAATGCTTGAGCTGTGGATGACCTGAATCTGCTCTGCATGGTGTCTACATATCTGTGCCTTACATACAGACTTCTGTCAAGCCAGGGAATGGATTTCTGAAATAAAGGTGACTGACCAATACTGACCGCTGTCCTGCCAATATTCTCTTCTTTGTCTTACTTCTGTGTGGTTTTGGGGAACAGACAGGGTTGGACAAGTTCTCTGAAATTCACTTAACCTATTGGGCAACTTAAAAAGCAAGCACATGGAAAATTTACTTGCATGAACCATTTTTTTTTTACTTGTCCAAACTTCAAATGTAACTTTTATGTGCATTTTCACTGACAGCAATGGAATTCTTTTGCAAATCTTACTTTTACTTGCCCTGGACAATGGGGCTAGTGGACTTGTCCAACCATAGCAGACCTGTAGGGAATGTAAAAGTAACAAGTTAACTGCAAATTCATGCCTGTAGGCTAATTTCAAGTGAACAACAATTAATTATAGTGTGAGTAAGTATAAGCTGAATGAAAACAAGTGAAACTGACAATGAAGTCAATGATAAGATTCTAAATCTATTGCATGGTTTGACTCTGAAAGAGATTTGACATTTTGTCAAGTGTTAGAAATAATGTAATGTCTACACATTTTCAACGACTGAAAATTTTATCCTCAAAAATAGATCAGATCCCTTCAAATTGTTACCTGATCTGTCCTTTAGGCCACATTTGTTGTTTAACACACTTATTGGACAATTTATAAGAATAATTCTCTATTCAACTGCATTAATGAACTCGAAAGGGAATATCCTTATTGCTGATATGCCATAGGACATGTGCCAGTCAGATACAATTTAGGGTCCAGCTATGAAAATTAGTACTTCCCTCTGTGGCCTTGCCAAAAATGTTTTTGTCAGCAAAAGTTGGTTTAACTTAGCTTCGTGCAGTTACAAACTCGCCCGCTAGATGTCCCTGGTCGCCCTTCATCCCAATCCAAGAAAATTGGCTCAATGCGTCGGGAAGGATAATTCTTAGACATCCAGGTAATAAGACACGTAAGGTGACACTGAAGCAACTGGATGGATTTTGTAAACGATGAGAAATTTCATGGTCCCTCCGGTCAGGTCAGAGGTCACTGGGAGGTCACTTCGAAGCTCATGTAGTATCTCGGTCCCAAAAGCAAGGACCTCCAGACTGCGCAACTCATTCCTACATTATACAATCAGACTGTACAACAAATCAATGACTGGTGCCTACTTGTTTTTATTTGTCTATGTACCGTGTATGTCATGCGTACTGTACATGTTGTCTAGTCGTTGTAAGTATTTACTCTGAGTCACATTGTAAGATCAACGGCATTCAGAGGTGCTTCTGCTAAGAATTAATCTCTGTAAGGTTGATTTTAATGAATAAAGAAGAAGAAGAAAATTTCTTTCGTCATTGACGAAAGGTAGTGGATGCTACCTGAAACGCCTGAATGTTAAGAAAATCTATCCAGTTGCTTCAGTAAGTGTTATCTTGTGCAAATCGTCCAACTGTGTGGACCTAATATTCAGAATCGTTCCTACGAGTTTGATGTTTAATTGTTTCTTTTGCTTTGCTTTGTTTCTTTTGATCAGTATTCTAAAATGACACTTTCAATTAGCGGGCGATCTGTGCCTTAATTAAGACACCTGTCCAGTCAACCATATCTACACACTCCCCATGTGCTATAGAAGCTTTTACAATGTTGTAGCGTTACTAGTGGGTGTGACCGCTGATGCTAAGGTTCACATTTCCAACCGGGGCTCGCTCTTGATGTTTATAAGGAACGCGGGTTTTGTTTACAGTTGTCTTTTAAATCCTACATTTTGCTTCATATTCCAATTATGACAGCAAGGATAACACACATTCAATTTTGGTCGTTGTACGGTTGGCATCTAGCGGTGGAAAAAGAACCTTATGATTTCGGGACTTAACCCCTTCGCACGTCTAGCCATGTAATTTAGTTAATCCGTTTACCCCTTACAAATGGTGCGATGGCCTCGCCATTCATCAGAAAGTACCTGGCGTATTTACGTTCACCCGAGCATGGCGTGTCTCCAGGTTTAACTGTGGGTATCACCAGCAGTGGGCGGCAGGTAGTTGCTAGCCTCTACCAGGCTCCACAGGTCACGGAAAAATGATAGAAATTGGCCAAATAAGACAGAAAAAACGCCAGAGAAGTAATAGATGGCCGCGGAGTACAGTTTGCGACGTAAGCCAGGTCCAACACTCCTAGGCTTTTACTCCTAACTTGCCAAAGTCCCCTATTCGTCCATGCGGGGGTCTAGGTAGAGACTAGTTTGTTGCCTTCTCCGTGCGTATTCATGGCCAGGAGAGCATGGTCGCTCCGTGGAGACGTGGACACATTAGAGAGAGTTTTCGTTCACCGTTAAAGTAGAGTGGTGGGGGAGAGAATTCTAGTCTCTACCAAACTCCCGCCTGGCCGAATAAGGGGACTTTGGCCAGGTTAGGAATAAAAGCCTAGTAGGAGCTAATTGCCGGCCTGGCGGAAAACTGTACTCCTCAGCCATCTAACTCCCCTGGCGTGTTTTCTGTCTTACTTGGCCAATTCCTACTATTTTTCTAGCGCCCTGTGGATCCTGGTAGAGGCTAGGTATCACCCACCAGCAGTGGGCGGCAGATACTGATAGTTGCCTGCTCCAGGCGTATTCATGGCCATGGAAGCATGGTCGCTCCGTGGAGACGTGGACACATTAGAGACAGACACGCCTCGGGTTTTCTTTCACCGTTGACGTTAGGCCACACCAATTCTATTTGTTGCTTCTCGGATTCTGCTGTCCTACTTTTTTTTTTAATTTGAAAAAAAAAAAATTGGCCACATCTCGCGTTGACAAATTTTCACTGCCTGTCCTGACTCCAATTCGTGGTTGTTTTGGACTGTATATATATTTTTTTCAAGATTGGGCTTTGCTAACCAGGGACCACCATAAATATTGATTCATTGCACAAAGAGTGCCTGGGAAATCCTAAAATTTCTTATTTGTTGAATATCTTGTTAATTATGTAACTTCAGTAAGCCCCTCGATCTCGCCACCCCAGACGTTTTTGCACAAAAAAACTTATTTTTATCTCTTTCTTCGACCTGCCGGTCCAATTTCTTTATGATTTTATGTAAAAAAAAATCCGAGAAGCAACAAATGAAATTGGTGTGGCCTAAAGTAGTGTTTTGAGTAGGAGAATGCGCCCATATCTCCCGAACCCGACCCGCCCATTGGCGCGCATACCGTAACGTGTAAAACCGTGTAAACACCGGACACATGCAGAGCTGTAGCAGGTTGGGACCTTCCCAGTCAACCTTACCGGGCCGCGGTGCGTGGTCCATATCACAACAGGAGAAAACAGGGAACTGCAAGACTAAATCGGAGATTTTACCAGCCATCATAAGTGTGAGGAATAATCCAGCTTCCTAGTGAACCCATCTGTGAAGACGGTCTCTCATCTCGATGCCTTCTTGTCTGATATTTCGTCAGCTAACACCGCCTTGGTGCAAGTTCTACATACACTAACAACAGGACAAAGGGAACACCAGGACTATCCGGAGATTTTACCAGTCATCAAGGCCAAGGTGTAAGGAGTAAGACAACGTCTTAGTGAACTCATCTCTGAAGAACGACTCTCATCTCGATGCCTCCTGGTCTGATATTTCCTCCGTCAACATTGCCGTGGTGAGATTTCTATACTACAACAGGACAAAGGATACGTCAGGACTGTCTGGAGATTTTACAAGTCATCTGGAGTGTAAGAAATATCTCACCGTTTCATTGAAGTCATCCTATATAGGTGGATCCGTGCCTTCTGATCTAGCATTTCCTCAGTCAACTTTGCTGCAGGTTCGACAGTTTAGGTCGATTAGTCCCCGCCATCGTTCACACGTATGTTTGCACCGCAGCCAACCATCTCAAAGCTGTGCCTGGATTATAAGCTTCTAGATTCAACCTGCCACATCTGAGTATTTTCAACGGTGGTGAAGATTCCATCCGCATTGTGTGTGAATACTAGTAGATCGGGCAGACGAGCAGAACATTTGACGGACAGATATCTACAAGTCATCTGGAATATCTAAGTG